>NC_136015.1:15957109-16134609 GCF_048128805.1 Centroberyx gerrardi
CCCAGACCTGCATAGGAACCCTGTACCAATGAGTGAGTGAGATGTTTGTTTGTTAGCTTTTGTTAACAAGTTTTTATTTTTTCTGGCTTTTTTCGCTGGCATATCTCCAGCTACAGGAAGGATGTCAAAAGGAGGAAAAGAAGGAATGTTGTGCCAGAGAGGCTGTTAACTGGACTGGTGTGGACTGCAGGGTTTTGCTCAAGGAGAAATACTCACTCCAGTAGTTCATAGTTGGATTTCTTGTCCAGGGCGTTTCCTCTCATCTCTCTGAAGAACCTCCTGAAATCAAACCAAGTGGGGCACAGAGGACAAGGTCAGCTCCACTCACTGCAGTCAAGCCCACATTAAAGGGATCACTTGTTATGTCTGTTAGTTTTAGACGTTTATTCACTGTTTGCAGATGTTAAAATACATACATTAAAAGTGAAATTATATATATCATATGTATAGGTTATTATATTGATGCAAGGAGCTAGCCATTGGTTTGAATGATGAACACTGACAACATGAACTTTTATCAGTGATTCTGAAGGGCAAACAGATGTTTTCCCCACAATATGACAGGCTTCTGGTGAAGAAAAATAATAGACTGGAGTTCAAAATGTCAAGATATCCCCTTAACTACTAGGTTAGAGTTAGAATAGCTGTTTCATTTGGATTTCAAAAGGGATTTGGAATAAGAGAGAGGCAGTTTGCAATGGTTTTAGAGTGACACACTTTTAACCTTTGAGGTGAACAAACCATTAGCTTTTGCTGTAAAAAGAAAATAAATTACAGACATATAGAGAGATGAAAACAATATTTTCTAGATAACAGGAGGTCCTGAAGGTGAACCAGTACTGTCCATGTCCTACCTGATTTCCAGACAGCCCAGTTTGAGAGCTATATCCTGTTCCACCTGTTCCCCTATTTCTGTCATATAGTCATTCTTCACCTGGGAGACAGACACACAAAACATTTATTTAAAAATGAATTTCTCATTTATACTTTTGTATACTATTTGTACTGTAGGTCTAAACAACAAATGGCAAGCAATTTCTCTCTCACAAAGGCCTGATGACCTGGATTACCTACAGGCAAACACACACAGTCTTATAGCAGTGCCATATGTTCAGGTGCTCCCTGTTGACAGAACATGAAAGATGTTGTGCGTCTGGATGCCTCTGTGTGTTTGTGTGTGTGTGTACCTGCTGGTAGAAGTAGTTGAGTGTAGGTTTGTCTTCAGTAAACTGCTGCACGAAGCCCTTTGGAAGATACCGGATCCTTAACTCATACCTACAGAGGACAGGAGGATAGGAGAGAGCGGACATGTTATATAGAGGTGAACCAATACACATTTTTTGTCAATATCAAGTACTGGCCTTCATGCTGGACAATCAAGGACAGCTTCTATATTTACTAAAAAGTTGGGACAAATGTATATTTATCATGTGTTAAAAACTTGAATGTGTCAGTTTAAAGAATTACACCAAGATTTGGCAAATAAGCTCTTTTTTCGCCAACTTAGTGCTGCATGATGAGAAGATTAGTAGCAGTGTCACAAGTGTATGCTAATGCTTGAACACACTGTGTATAATCTCAAAAGCACTGCAGTGCATTGAATACTACACACTGAGGGAAATGTGCAACCAATCAATTTTGTAATTTAATTAAAAGATAAACATAATTAATTAGTGATAGATAAGCATAGTCAGCGTCATTATATAGCACTCTGCTTGTGCCAGCAAGAAGAAGAGGACAGGGGAGGGGAGGAGGGGAGAGAAGAGGAGAGGAGAGGAGAGGAGAGAAGAGGAGAGGAGAGGAGAGGAGAGGAGAGGAGAGGCGATATAACCAACAAATTAAACTAAGAGGAGACAGGAGTAAAGAGAAGACGGATGGTGAGGAGGAGAGGAGAGGAAGAGAGAACAGATTATGGGAGGAGTGGGGAGAGAGACAGAGAGAGAGAGAGAGAGAGAGAAAGAGAGAGAGAGAGAAAGAGAGAGAGAGAGACAGAGAGAGAGAGAGAAAGACAGAGTTGTTGACTTAGTCAGACAAAGCAGGCATCTGGTTCTCTGTCTCTCTTTATGTCCACAGTCCAAAAGGTCTCCACCATACAATAGCATTAACACCAAGGCCGCCACCGTAAAGGCAATATATACCAGAGCATGAACATCCAAACTACCAAGCCAACACACTACAATAGTATCACAACCACACCGCACCATACAAAAGCCCCCCCCATCACCACACAGCAGACGGGCCACACCATTCTTCATGACGGCGTTAGCACTAAATCACTTCTGGTACATTGTATACAATAGGCCAGACTGCCGAAGATAACCATAAAGTGAAACACACACTGACAGATTCTGACAAAATTTATAAGGCCAATTAAGTCATCTCAAACCAATGGAGAAGAAACTGATTTGACAGCCCGTCTCCAATGCTTTTTGCCATGCATTGTGACATGGAAAATACATGTGTATGTGGGATTTATAAGGACAGATACAACCACAATGACATACTGCAAGCACCTGCCTCTGGGTCCAAAATTAACACCCGCCAAGCGCCAAATGGCGGTAACGTTTGTCTTTGGTAGATAAATCAATAACGGTAACTTTTGAGACGATAACATTTGAATGCCTCGGCTATATACTGTCTTTGGTCTTTGGCCATTCTCAAACTTTGTCCCTGCTGGCAACCATACACTCTCTCTGCCTGTTAGCCAAACAAATCAAAGCAAAACAATGGCTCTGTATCAAACAAGCTCGTAATTGTCTGCCTGTTAAGCTGGCTCTGTAAAAAGTGGTAGTGTTAAAACTTATGCAAACTTTGATGTAATGATTTGGCAGCATAGGAGGTTGTCTTGTTTGTCTCCAGTGGTGATGAGGTGTCTCCAAATTGTATTTAGAAATGCTCAGGTGACATATTGACTTTTGTTTCATATTTGTTTCATATTATAGCCAGCACTTTTGTTCCTTATCCCCCCACTGTTGTAGCAAAAATATCAGAATAACTACTGTTGGCCATAAATGCACTGTTGGTAAAATCATCCATCTATATTGGTTCAGCATGTCTCCTGTGTGCCTTGTTCTACAGATACAGATTAGAGAAGACATAAACAACAGTGAAATAACAGGAAAACAATCTGTTTTAAAGACAGCAATTGAATAAACAGCACAGTGATTGACAGATGCACACACACACACACACTCATCTTCTCTCACCTCCACTCCTCTTGTGGGCGCGTCTGCTCATATTTCTCTCTGACGTGCGAAACACCCATATCTGGGTGGAGCCAGTGGACCTGGTCTCTTGATTGGCTGTTGCTGAGACGCAGGCCAAAACAGGAAGTCCAGCGCACTTTGTGGATGTCCAAAATCTTCTGGATGATTCCCTGGAGAGACCGAGGAGATTATTTTATTTTGAGTTACATATTTACCCCCATCCATACCCATAAGCTCTAATTCTACAGATATTATACTTGGATAATATTTGCTCTATCATTAGTTGTGTTAAGCTAAACTGGGCTAAATTACAATGCTTTTTACCCTTTTTCTCTAGGAGTACTGTCCTGGCTGTGGTGACCCCACACTGCTTAGGTGTGTGTATGTGTGCATTTATGTGTGTGAGTGCTAAATAAAACAAAGGTGCCCAGCGGACAAAAACATTTATTCAGTCTATAATTCAGTCAGTCTGCCTTACCTCACTGTGCTAATGTGTGTGTCTGGCATTTTGCATTGGGTCAACCAGGGCACACGTCTGCCTGTGTGTGTCTGTGTTTTCGTGTGTGTGTGTGACTTCAAGCGATCTAATGTGACACTCCTGCCCAAAAAAAGTTGACAGACATCACACACATACACATGCACACAGTAATGCTCACAGAGCCATGTGTGGTGCCATGTGAAACCCTAGGGGGTCTGACCTAGATACTGAAGGAGAGAGGGGTGGGAGGAGAGGAGAGGAGAGTGTTGCAGGACAGTTTCCTGTAGGACCACTGAAGTTGGGGGCAGAGCAAATTAGTGTCTGTATCATGGGATAGGGTCTAAGAGCATACTGTCAGTGTAAACCCAGACTGTCAGACAACACACACACACACAGGACGCCCTGAGGGTCTGTGTAACTGCTAGTAAAATATTCTCGTCGTGTTGAGTGTCCTATATCAAAGCAGACAGCTAGGATTTTGGGCTGAGGACAACCAGCAAGACCCACCTTCAAAACTGCTGCTGTGGTTAGACTGAGCAGCCACTCACAACATATGTCTGTATACTAGAGTTTAAAACAAATAAATATAGCAAGTGCCTGGGGAAGTGTCTCAAAAATCACTTGCTAGGTAAGTGCAAAAATAATAAATTGACTATACGCAAGTTCACATCTTGTATTTGTATGTGTTTATGTGTACTTGTAATTTTCATTTTTGTTGTATTGTAGATGTATTTGTGGTTCAAGGACCCCCTTGAAAACAAGATGGTTCATCTCAAGGGGTTTGTCCTCTCAATAAAGTTCAATATAATATATATTTCTAGTGGATTATTTCTAATGGAGAATGAAACACAGATCTCCATACAAATGCATCCTTACATGCCTGTCTGTCTATGTGTGTTTTCTTATTTTTAATAATAATAATAATAATAACTTAGATTTATATAGCGCCTTTCAAGAGACCCAAGGACGCTTGAAAGGCGTATAACCTTTAATAATAACCTTTATTTATTCAGGGAAGGTTGACTAAGCATGTTTGCTTTTTTCCTTTTTTTTTCAAAGCCCTTTTTCACACAACCACAATCTTTTACAGCTGACTAACGAGCAGTTGGGAGCACAGTGCGTTGCTCAAGGGCACCTCAGAGTTTCTCATTCGTTTTGCTCACCCAGATCTTCCCAGCCTGTCTGAACCAAACTTTTGAACCAAAGATTTTCTGGTTACAAACCAGGTTCTCTAACTTTTAAGTTATCACTACCCCAGATGTGCATCTATATGTGTGTGTGTGTGTGTGTCTTTGTACCCTGACGTCGGTTGCGTCTCCATATCTGATATTGGAGGACCAGCTGCTGTGTTCAGTGTTGGACTCAAACTGATGGAAGACTTTCAGGACCCTCTCCACAGGCCCGGCGATGGTTCGGTCCGACCCCCCTGCGCTCAGCCGCGACTTGGTGCCTGCCAGGAGGGCATGGTTCAGGTTGGGGTCCAGGTAGGCCGTCGCCATGGTTTTCCCTGCTGATACTGCTGCTAGGTGTCTGTCATATTCTGGGATGGAGAGGAGAGGAGAGCAAATCGTAGGTTGATGGAATCAGACGGAATCATGAGCAGAATCAGAGGAAAATATTTTTAAAGGGAACTGAACTTCCTTTGCCCTACAATAGTTCAGTCTGTGTTAGCGAACATTTACTACTGTCTCCCATAGACAGAAACAAGAAAGAAAAGTTTGTATTAGTGTGATGAATGAATGATGCTGCATGTTTTTGCCTCCTCTTCCCGCTGTAGTCAGTTGGTTACGGTGGCTAGATAGCTAGATAGACTTATCTTGACTTACTCTACTATTCTACTATCTTGACTCTACTGATGCAACAGAAACAATGATTGAATGACAAATTTCTTCTCTTGATGTGACATTCTTTGGCAAGGTCAACTATACTGAACAATGGGATTCCAGAGAGAAAGAGAGGGCAGTCCCGGTCTGGGCTTAGTATATAAGTGCGTGTGTGTGTGTGTGTGTGTGTGTGTGTGTGTGCGTCAGTAACAGTGAGAAGACAATGCACCCCTGGCAGCCATTCTTCCTGTAAAAGAAGTCTTGTCATTCACACACTTCCTGGAATTTCATGGTAACTTCATCTGGGTATGGCTAACGTGAACTAATCTCTTCCAGGTCCGCGTGTGTGTGTGTGTGTGTGTGTATGTTGTAATCATGTGTCTCTGTGTAGAAAAAGATACTGAGATCTCTTTCACTCTCTCTTTTGCTCCCTCCCTTCCCCCTTCTTCTTCCCCTCTCTCCTCCATTAAAGGAAAATTGATATGTTCTAGCAGGTAATTACACCTGAGAGAGAGAGAGAGGGGGAAATCTGACACACACACACACACACACACACACACACACACACACATACGCACACATTCACACACACAGCTCAAGACTGTTAAGAGATAGAAGGATGTATAGCAGTAAAATTAAAATGTGCTCCCAAGTTTTTGCTATGTGACAGTTAGTTTGGCTATACACCACTTCAGTTCCCATGGAGTCAGATATCACACTGCGGATGGGTTTGATCCTACTTGTGTCTGTGTGTTAGTGTGAGACATGAAGGAGATTCCTCATCCATACCTCTGTCCCAGCACATGGGGAAGGGGCTACAGCCACTGGTCTCCATGGAAACGCATGTCTGTCCCTCCCTATGTCTGTCTGGGTCGAGGACAGATAGGCAGCCCGACGCCTCACAACCACGCATCACACACAACACACACACACACTACGATTCTTGCATACAAACATCATACACACACACACACACACACACACACAGACCAAGATCCTGATACAGCCAAAAAAACACACACTGCGTCTCCAGGGCAGAAATCTTGGTCTCCAACTTTTGCCAACAGCTTATTTAGCCAACGGTCAGTTCCAGAGGGGTAACAGGCGAAATCCCAACAGCGATTTTTTTGGTCTGTTGCCTTGGATACTGGGTCAAGTTGCAAGACTGTCTAGAAAGTCTGAAGACGCTGCAGAAAACACTTTGACAGCAGGAGAGGACAGTTATTTGTTGGCTTTAACCGAATAAAACCAACTGACCCCAGAAAACTAACATATCTTGTCAAAACCTGAAAAAATCCTTCTATCCCATCCTTCAAAGCGTCTCTGTTTTGTTAAATCATCTCTGAATGTCTGAATCTTTTCCTGTTGTTAACTGCTGTAATCCACAGATGCAGAAGATAAGAGAGATCCCCAGAGATACAAAGTTGCTTAAGTCCACAAAACGTCTCTCCTCCTCTTTTTCTCTCCACTCCTCTCCTCTTTACTCCTCAGCGATCCCTCTATTGATGGAAACACACTGAGACTGTTTGTTTATCAGGCGATTTTTGCCCTGTGCCTGAACTCCATAGCTACGCAGTTGCCGTGGAACTGTCAAGCGGCCGTCGCTCACGAAAGGATTCAGGTTATTTCACTATGGAAGCTCAGCAGAGTCCCTATAATAAGGTGACCGCTCTTCCAGCAATAGTCCACAGTCGAATCCAAGTTCTCAGAGAAAGAGGAACAGAGAGAGAAAAAGAGACAGAATGGGAGGCAGAAAGTTAGCAACTTCACTTGGAAAACAGAGGAAGCGAGAGGAAGAGGAGCCAGAAAACCAATGACAACAAAGAGAGAGAGGGAGAGAGAGAGCAGTGCAAAGACACTGAGAGAGGCAGCAATTGTTTCAGGATGAATGAGAGGAAGGGAGGACAGAATAGCGTAACCGAGAGCAGAGCGGGGAATCAGAGAGAACGAGGGAGAGGGCTGGTAGAGGAGGAGGAGGAGTTAGAAGCCATTAATATGCTAATCCTCTCCCCTGCACTCTATGCAAACTCCTCCCACTGTTGTTTATAACGCCGACCTCAGAACAGACCTTATATTATACCAACACTGCTGCCATCACAAACAGGACAGGACAGGACAGGAGAGGAGAGGAGAGGAGAGGAGAGGAGAGGAGAGGAGAGGAAAGGAGAGAAGAGAAGAGAAGAAAAGAGACGAGAAGAGAAGAGACCAGTACAGCATTCTTGCGTTCCCTCTATGCCAACACAGCCGTTGCCCTGGCCGTGTCCAGCATGTAAACTAGCTGCCAACCAATCCACTATCAAAACCCCACCAGCCAGGTCTCAGTCAAGTGCTTTACATACTGCACATTCTTACCGCTCAGCCTGCACTTGGGGTCATAACATTTTGATTGACACCTCTGAAAGAGCACAAGGTGCTGCCCTGAAGGCTCGTTTCCAAGGCAACATGCCTACAATATCCAGGCGAATGACACCTATCTATGCGTGTGTGTGTGTGTGTGTGTGTGTGTGTGTGTGTATGTTACTGCTAACCAGCTGCCAGCCCCCGTTAATCAAAGGGACATATATATGGCTCATCTGATTCAGCTGAACAGACCTCAGCGAGTCACTGAACACACACACACACACACACACACACACACGCACACCACACACACTGACATCGAAACACATTCACCCACACATTGACACCCACACACACACAGATGCACACACAAAGCACAGACACATAAATTGACTCTTAATGCTATCTTACTTGCCAGACCTGCTCACTGAACAGTGTTATGTATGTATGTGTGTGTGTGTGTGTGTGTGTGTGTATGTGTATGTGTGTGTGTGTGGGTGTTTCCTATAATACATGCTCCATCTCAGGTCTTGGACATTGTCATGAAAATTTGGTGTAGAGTAGCGGGTTTAGTATGTGTGTGTGTGTGTGTGTGTGTGCATGTAGACTATTGACAGAGGGCCGGATGTTGCTGTGAATGGGAAGAGCTCTTTTGGGACTGAGCCAAAAGTCTCTCTCTTTCTCTCTCTCTCTTTCAGTCCCTCTATCTCTCTATCGCTGTCTCTCTATCTTTGTCTCTCTCTCTCTCTCTCTCTCTCTCTCTCTCAGCTTGGGTGGGATATTATTAACACCCACTAAATGCAGGTAAAAACTGACAGTGGCAGGTAAACCTCTTCACTGTAACGGTTACTTTGATAATATACTTGGATAGGTTTCAATGAAAAATCTATTTGTTCTTTCCTACGCCTTGAAGCTAAAACACAGAGCTCCATTTGCATTACAAACATATTTTACCTCATAAACAACAATGCTAATTGCTTCCTGCTTGTAATCTATATTAGCAGTCTATTATTGCTGGCTCTGTCCAGACTGAATGTCGCCAGTGAACATGTTGTCATTTAGAGTTAAAGCCCATTTACTACTATTTACATCTAGTTTACATTTTGCCCAATTTGTATGTAACTTGATTTTTTAACATTTACTCTTTTTTTCGTCGTTTTTAAAAACAACAGCAAAAATAAATGTGCAGTTTCAAATTGTTAGAGTTAAACCTGGACTGTAAAATGACTTACACAGAATAGATCTTCTGTGTCTGATATCTGTGTGTGTATGTGTGTGTGTATCTTGTGAAGATACAATGAGTCACACAACCCAACTAGAGCGATGTTCAGTCTCTCCCTCATCCCTGTCCGCGCTAATGAGACCGACAAACCCACACACAAATCGTCTCACAGTTCCTCTCTCTATTCTCTCTCATTTCATTGTCTCTCACAGTCACATACATGACTCACATAACTACACATAATTACTAGTGTATTCTCCTCATTAATACCAACATAGAATAACTAGTAGTATGTGTGTGTCTAGTATTAGTGTGTGTCTATATTAGTACTCAGAGCTCTTGAGAATATTTTAACATAAGCAATATGCACACTCTCACCACATACATGTACTTTCTTCACTTTCTTTTGCTCTCTCTCCATCTAGACTCACGTTGCCTATTCTCTGAATAAATGATTGACCTTGGTAATAAACTAGGAAGTGGACTAAAAAGGGCCTTCAGTTCAGAGTATGATACAGCCTTTTTGATTATTTGAATGGGACTACCTGCAGTTCTGTGATTGAAACCAGGGATTTCCAAACCTTTTCACACCAAAGAACCCAAAATAGATACAAATTAGGCAACAACGACCAAATTTTATTAGTTTTTCCCCAAGGGTCCCCAGTCTGAGATGATGTTTGTGGTTAGATATGACTTAGGAGACAAATGTACAACTGGGAAGATACCGGGAAGATACAGAAATGTGCAATTTTCAGTACTGTAGGTGGGAAGATAACAGTGAAGAGAGTGATCACAGCAGTCATTCTTACAGTCACACTGTACTAACTTAATTAGTGAATGAAATAATAGTGAAAACCTATTCCTCATTTATCCCATTAAGGACCCCTGGTGGTAGCCTGACCCCACTTGGGGAAGTTCTGGTATGAGCCTGTGTGTGAGTGAGGGAAGCAGCTGAATGATCCTGAATGGAGTGACTGGTGTGTGCGAAACAACTACTCACCTGTGTAGTAGGCAATCCTGGAAATATCTAAAAGACAGAGGGAGAAAGAGACAAAGAAGTTAGTTTACTTGGTTAATTATAAGACGGTACATACAGAAATCATTCATTTTTTCATTCATCAACTTTCATTAATGTGCTTTGCAGGCCTTGCTCATCTTTTAATTGCACAGGCAGACACAGAGTCCCCACTAGACTTGTTGTGTCAGTGTTTAGCAGTCAGCCGGAAGCCTTTAAACCAAGGCAGCCCTGATCCCACAGCTCCCCCTGTGAAAAGGTTCAATTCTAGCAACAACAGCCAAGATACAAGATACTGAAGCTTAATCAGTGAAAATAACTTATCTTACATTGAGAAAAGGGCCAAGGAAAGCAGAAACAGGGCTGTTGTTGGTTTAGGTCTGGCAGCTGTGAGACGAGGTTGTTATCCTGTCTGTGCTTCAGTCTGGGCTAACTCCTTGCCTTTGACATGTGGTAGGACACTTGATGTTTGCAGAGTTTATATACTGTTAGGTTTTCACTCACAATTTTGCCAACAACAGTATAAAATGCACAGTGTTTCCACATAGCACTTCTTTTTTAAGGGAGAGTGGGATATCCAGTCACCTTATTTTTATTCTTTACTTTGACAGTGGGGAAAATAGAGAGGGAGAAAGCTCTGGCAGGATTAAATCCTTTGTCAGTAGGGGCACACGTGTGGTTCGAGAGGCAGCTGATTAGAGGCCAGTTCACTCTATTTTAATGCCAATTCACTCTTCTTCACCACTTCTGAGGTGACTTGACATTAAAATATTTCTCTCAGACAGAGCATAATCCCATTCATTGCATTATAAAGGCACCTGCTCATCGCTGCTTTTCTTCTGATGGCAATCGCTATGCATACTACATTGCACATGAATGCGAAATACTGCACAAAATTCTAATTTGATTGGAAGTTGGAAGTAAAAGTGACAGTCCTAATCTTCCTGGTGAACTGAATACCCATGCCCCAGGTTATTACTGCATGTGGGCCGGTACTAACAGATACACCTGTGCACTCTAGAGTTTACTAGCATTAATACTGACATATTAATAATCAATACTCTATAGCCCCCTTCCTCCCACAGGAAGCCTAGGAGAAGCCTTTTGGAAACTCTACACCCTGTTACAGCAGACTCATAGATGAACCCTGATATATAGCTTCCCACTGATAGGGCCATGTGTAGGAAGAGGTCAGGAGGCTAAGTGCCTAAGTGCCTTAGACACCCTGATGCACACAAATACTGTTTAAGCACGCACAGATGTGTGTACATGCACACACACACACACACACACACACACACACACACACACACACAGGGCAAGACGGCAGCAGGGGCTGTCAACAAAGATGATGTCATGCAAATAAGAAAACCCACACACTACCAACCACACACACCCACAGAGGAAATGCCATCAAGGTGACTCATGGTGTGTGCGTATTATTGACAGACCCCTTTGTAATATGAAACCAGGACACTACACTTACAGTATGTGCGTGGGATGGTATTGGTGTGTGTGTGTGTGTGCGCGCGCGTGCGTGCGTATGTGTGTGTGTGCGATCTCACCACAATACATTAGACCTTCTTGTCCTAGAATAGACTCTGCACAACGACAGCTACCTGTTCTATTTCGTGTCCACCAACGCTATGCTACTTTAAAATTTAGCTGAGAAATCTTTCACACCGAATTTGAGATTAGCTGCACCGTGGGAATCCAGTCCTAGCACGACTCATGTCACATTACCAAGAGCAGTGCAGCTCTTAAACTAAGTTCTAGTCACTATTGCACACAAGGCCATGATAAACAGGCAACATGAAATCATGATAATAGTAATAATAGTAATATCAATAATAATGTGACACTTTATTCAGCCCCATAGGGAAACTCTCCTTCCACTTGCCTTACCCCACAGGGAAGTCAGAATGCATGCAGGGTCAGCCTGCTGTCCCAAAAAATATTCAGGCAATATGATGCCATATTATAGGCAAGAGGTGTAGAGAGGCAATGTTGCATACAATTACAAATACCAAGATTTTCCGTCATACATTTATTCGTTATATCCCACTATTTTATACACATTTGTGGACACACAAATTTCTAAATTACCTCTCATCTAATTTCCTCAAAATGCTGCCAATGTATCATTACCTTTGATTTGAAGACAAGCATTAGAATAAATGGCTGATCTATTTCCTACTAAGTGGCTAAAATGGACCATGGTAAACTGATCCAGAGCTGGTTAGGGTGACAGAGTCGGTGTCAAAGTGTCTATAATGACATCTTGATAGAGCTGAAAGTCACAGACACCATCTGTCCTGTAGATGATAACAGACTACAAGAGCTTCACTCTCTGTCTGTCTCTCCCTCTCTCTGTCTATCTTTCTTTCTCTGTCTCTCTCTCCATGGATTTCAATATAAATTAAGTGCTAAGCAGCCTGAGATCTGCAGCCAGGACTCTCGTGGTCATCCTGAAGTCTAGACTAAAAACATAAGGTGGCTGTGTCCTTTTGCTGTCCAGGCTTCAAGATTACAGAGCACCCCGAGGAGCTTAGGCTGGCAAAAACACTGCCATCTTTTTAAAATTAGGCTAGCCTAGTTCTTAAAACACATTTTACAGACAATCTTTTGTTTCTACCTATTCCATTCTTGTTGTATTTGGCTGTTTTAATTTTATTTTAATTTTATTTTTTTAACAGTTTTTGATTCACGTCAAGCAATTTATGGATTTTTATCATTTGCAATACTGTGTTGAAAAGAGTTGTATAATGCTTATTACATGATTTTTATGTGCAAGGAACACCCTGCAGGAGTACTAGTGCGGTGCTAATTGCTCGCCAGTCTGTCTAACAGTCTCCACTGCCCATATGTCAGAGAGGGGCATGGGTCTCACACACACACACACACGCACGCACACACACACACACTTGTCTGTCGACTGGCAGGGGCCCCAAAACACCTGCTCCTCAAGCTGTCCTCGAGAGGAGAGGAGAGGAGAGGAGAGGAGAGGAGAGGAGAGGAGAGGAGAGGAGAGGACCAGAGAGGAGAGGAGAGGAGAGGAGAGGAGATCCCACACACTTAGCCTACAGCAAGGATTCATAGCATAGATCTATCCAGACATGCAACTGCCTACTGTCTAATTCTCTGTTGTCAAACTGACAGCCCACCCTCAGTCCATTTTGTGTTGTTGAAGGTAGCTGACTGAATAAATTGGTTGCAGAATATCTTCGCAGTAACTCCAGGTGTTGTACTACTGGCCTACACAAGCTAACGTGGGGAGGCATAAGTAAAGTAAGTAAAGTAAGTAAAGAGTTCAGGCAGCACTGTCAGACTTAGGCCAAAATATAAATGGCTCTCAAAATTATAACATTGTCAGCTGAGAAAGAGAGAGAAAATGAGTGCTAAATAATGTCTGGATGAATTTGTTTATCACAGTTCTGCGTACTTCAGCATTCACAGTTTAACAAATACAGATTTCTGCCTTTTCATGTAGGCGACAAGACGACGCTTCGTTACAGTGCTGCATAGAGGTCATACCAGTTGACTAATCAAGTTTTCAGTGGAAACCCTGACACACACATACACACACACACCACACACATATATACAGGCTGTCTCTCTTTTGTCTCTGCAGAGATAATGAGCCAGTGTTAGCCAAGGTAAGTACATGGCTGCTATAACTCAGCTACCATTACTGTACACATTCACAGTCCAAACACACACAGAAACAGACAGGCAAAACTGTCAAGCGCCAACACACACCGCTTCACAGACAGATACAACCAAGAGCACACACACACACACACACACACACACGTTATTGTTGACAGAGTCTCCATGTCTGCTTGCTGTGTCTAATTGTGCATTGCCCACTGGTCTGTGGTATCAGTAATTGGACCGAACAATAGAGAGAGAGAGTCTGTTATGGAATGGTGTCTAAACTACTGGTCTCAGATCAGTAGTTAGATACATAGTTCAAGCGAAGTGATCAGAAAATGACAGTTTTCTGATATATATACGTGAATGTTATACAAGGGGAGTTCACACTCACAAATGGAAGAAAAATCCTTCTCAAACAGAGATGTTAAAACGCAAAGTTACCATTTTTATTCTGCATCTTACTAATAAAATAAGATGGGCTGAAGTAGAGAAGTGCGAACCCCATCATCAGCGCAAAATTATCATCATCAGTGCAAAATGGTGCATTTAACATTACGGTTTGAGAATAGTTTTCTTCTATTTGTGAAATGCGAGCTCCCTTTGCACCTAGTCTTCATTGGATTTTTGGGCCTATGCATGTCCAGTCAGTACAATAGGCACAGATTCCGTTTGTGGCATTTTGATCGTTCATGTGAATGTAGAATAGGAGGTGTGAAGTAGCTGATCACTAAAAACAACAGCTGTTGGGTTGGCCAGGAAGAGTTAAAAAGTTAAGGAGAAGTTTTAAAAACACGAACGTGACCTAATCAAACTGCCAAAGAAACAGAAGCAGATGTTCTTTTCCCCCAGATGAACCACTTGTTTTGGAAGAATTAATTGAATTGCCCTTTGGAGTCCAACAGAACAATGGGCTCTCATGGATTTAAAGGGAATTACCACTCAATTTTATAGATTCACGTGTTCTTCCTATTGCTCCTCACTGTTACTCTAGGGGGAGAGGAGAGGAGAGGAGAGGAGAGAAGAGGAGAGGAGAGGAGAGGAGAGAAGAGAAGAGAAGAGAAGAGAAGAGAAGAGAAGAGAAGAGAAGAGAAGAGAAGAGAGTCCCTACGGAGAGCAGTCAGCCGTTCTGCCCCGTTGCTCTGTGGCTAATGGTTAACCTTCTAGCTGAGCTGGCACGTGTGTGTGTGTGTGTGTGTGTCGTGTGTGTGTGTGTGACCCTCAGGACAAAGGGGTGTTACTGGAGCGTGCAGTCTTACTATGCAACAACACATCGCCTAAGGCACCAATCTCACCTGCCAGTCACACACACATACACAAAAGCATGCATACAGGCATACACACACACACACACAGATGATTCTATCCTCAAAAACAAATATTTTGTAAATAACTTTAATACTACTAAATACTTAATAATAGTAACCCATAATATGCTTTTCTCATCATGCCAGCATTACTTTTTATAATGTTTTTCATGACTCAGTTTGGAATTTGGAAAAAAAAAACACTTTGTATTATTTGCCTCCATCTGCGTCTATGCCTGTATAGATGTGTTCAAAGAGACACATATGTGCATTTTCACTATCATTATTCACAGCCAACTAAACATGGCTGAAAATTAGGGGCAATTATTCAAAACCTGTCACACTGACACAAAATAAATCGCAGAACACACACACGCACACACACACACACACACACAGGCACCAAACACATGCGCACACACAGATGATGCTTACTCCAGATAAGTCCTACACGTATGCAACAAAATAAGGTCACGGAAACGCATGAATGCTCATACACATTTATCTGCGAAAGCACACGCACACTGACACACACATTCACTGAAGTGTGTAGTTCAGGTGCCGTGATAATGCAAAGGCTTACTGGAGCAGCACGCATGTTAATGTATCACACCAGGACCAGATACACTATGTATAATTCAACACAACAGTTATAGGACAAATGGATTAGCAAGAGAGTTTAAACTCCACTTGGATTTTTCAAATAATACTAATCAGATTTTTTTTATATGTAAAATGAGTTAACACACATCCGATATTACTAGCTACCAATTGGGACAAGTACCAGTCCCAATTTACTGACAAGCAGCATGTTGAAAGACACACTTTTGTGCTTGGTTATTTTCAGAGATCATGTTTTCTGAGGAACAGTAAATACTGAAATCCAACGATAAAATAATGCTAGTTTGAAAGCAAACACTAGTGAAATAAGCATACACAAATGAGATTGTCATGTTAGATGCCATGCTAATGCATCCTGACATGTATAATTAACTATGCTAAAGATGTAGGCTGACAATGCCAATTCACGATTACAATCTTCCATATATGTGCCTTTTTTTGTACTTTCTTTTTAGAATTGCACTATTAGCCCTTGCACATGTTTATAACCAGATTACTGGCAATTACAGTATGGAAAAAGAATCACCTAAATTGCTAAAATGAAACTAATGTCACTAACGTTTCACATTTTAAAAGGAAATTCACAGACTCTCTTAGTGACTTACAATGAGGGAGCAGGTTGGGCTGCAGTGTCTTGCTCAAGGACACTTCAACTGGCACATGGCAGTTTATGGACACACTGACTGTTGCAGAGATGAAACCTGTGACCTTTTGATTACAGGACAGTCTGTCTCACCACAAGGCCAATATGCCACTGGCAAGGACTTGCTATGTGTGTGTTTTTGTTTGCTGTTAAGTAAATTAAGCATCAATGAAGGATCTAATATAATAGACATAGGCAAACAGACAGACAGGTTGAACTCTGCGTGTGTGTGTGTGTGTGTGTGTAAGATAAGATAAGATAAGATAAGATAGTACTTTATTGATCCCCTTGGGGAAATTCAGGTGTGTGTGTGTGCGTTAGACATGATAGTTAAGCTTCTTGTTTAGCAAGTTTACATCAATAATGAAGTAAGATCGAAATATTAAAACACACTGAAATATAGATGATCTAACCTAGAAACCAAGTGGTGCCGCAGGGGGGATTGTTATTGCATGCCTATATTCACACACACACACACACACACACACACACATACACACACACAGACACACACACAAATACACACAGAAGACACGTGGAAGAACACACCACATTAGCATGCACACTCGTATTCAAACACAACCCACACATTTGACACATATCATATCTCTCCCTCACACACACCGCTACCTCCCACACACACACACACACACAACTTACCCTCACCACCACACACACACACGCACACAGTAAGTTGCAGCCTCCCACACACAAATACACATACATCTCTGTCCTCTCACATTTTAGCTACACACACACACATACAAACACACACACTCCTCCATCATAAGGGTGACAGATTGTGAACAGAATAGAATAGAATAGAATAGATCTTCAGTTAAGAAGATAAATGCTGGTTTCAATCAGTCTTCATGTACACGCATGCACATATATGTGCGTGTGTATCGACACTCACTGTCAGTTCTGTTTCACCACCTTCCTCCCCCTCCGCATCATCATCATCATCATCAACACCAAAACACTAAACTCAACAATGTTTCAAGTAAGGACAGTCACAACTGCTCTTTCATAGAAACAATTAATCCTTTCCAATACATATGTTTACACACACACACACACACACACACACTTCTGCATGCAGCTTTAGCTAATTTTGGAGACCACAGGACAACTACACATATGCTCACTCACACGTTTTCAAACACTCATGCACACATGATGCGATTTCTGCACTCACACACACATATACAAAAACACACAAACTACAGTCACACACACTCTACTGTATGATGAAATCCTTACCATGGTACAGTCCTTCCATTTAAACTCCTAGCCAGAGAGAAGAGAAGAGAAGAGAAGACAAGAGAAGAAAAGAGAAGAGAAGAGAAGAAAAGAGAAGAGAAGAGAAGAGAAGAGAAGAGAAAAGGGATCAGTGTAATCCCCCTCCCTCAAAAAAAAAAAAAAAAAACAGAAAATGAAGACAGACGGACAGCTAAAGAAGGAAAGCCAACATCCAAGTCTTCTCTGGTCTTGGGCTAGCGATGTGGCAGCTAACTCAGTAATGATGGCTAATGTCGGATTAAGCTCACAGCCCAGCCTCTTCCTCCCTCCTCCTCTTCCTCCTCCTTCTCCCTCTACTACTACAACTACTACTGTTACCCACACACACAGATACAGAACAGCACGAGTGGGAGTAAAAGAGAGAGAGGGGGGGGGGGGTATACAAGCAAGAGACAGCTTCCTATGACAGAAAGAGGGGGAGGGAGACAGAATGGGAGAAGAGGAGGAGGAGGAGGAAGGGGGGGTGTCTTTGTCTCCCAGGAGAGGGAGGGGGGGAAGAGAAAGAGCCAGATGCAGGGAGGGGGGAGAGAGAGAGAGAGAGAGAGAGAGAGAGAGAAAGAGGGAGAAACAGAGGAGAGACAGAAAAAAAAAGAGGTGATGGAACAACCGGGTGAGAGAGAGAGGAACACAGAAACAGAGGGAGGAGAGAGGAGTAAAAAGAGAGACAGTAATGGAACAGCAGGGAGAACAGAAGAGGGAGAAAGAGCGGAGAAAAATTATAGAGAAGGGGGGGAAAGCCACAGCTGAGCGGGAAAATGACAGAAAGAGAGAGGGAGAAGAGAGAATGGGTCATTCAAATGTGTGCGTGCATGTGTGTGTGTGTGTGTGTGTGCGTGTGTGTGTGTGTGTGTGGGCGAGCATGTGTGTGTAAGTGTGTGTGTGTTGCCTTTGGCTCCTCTGACAGAAGGAACCCCTACAGAGATCCTCAATAACTCATCATACAATTTTCTCAACTCATCTTTGTTCAGCAGAAACCTTCTATATCCAAAATAAAAAATAAAACTTTCCAGAAAATGGATAAAAATACTTAATTGCTCGATTGACTGCCATGTATTTGTTAGGGCCACACAATCATATGCAGAGATGTAGTGGAGGGTAAACCCACTTAAACTCAGTTTACACACCTTTTTATTTTCAGTAAATAGAGTTTACTCACCCTATTAGGCCGACAGAAATCTTTCAATATGACAATTAGAACATACATGATAATAAGTACAATCAAACTGATGTAAGTTATATGAGAATAGGAGCTTTTAAGGGGAAAAAAGCATAAATTAGGCTAATGCTTGTCTGAAAATATAGGCCTATTTTTGGGTTATAACCGTGGTCGTTTGCCTTATGATAATCACCCACTAGAGGTCATAGTTTAACCACCGCCTGTTCATCATTACATCACTGATCATTTGTCAGTGTATACTGCAAACTTAGTTTTAAAATCGCAGAATTCTGCAATATTGAAATATTTTATTTAGTTTAATTTTGTTTTGAATGCCTGCTTTAGTTTCTGCTGAAGATTTTGATATAAGATGCCAAACATGCAGTAAAATAATTTTGTTCCTAAAATCATCATGACTAATAATCAGGACTAATAATCGCGATCACAATATCTAGCAAAATAAGCCCTCATATTTCTGACATTTTTTAATGCATTATAAAAGGTTTGGCTTGGTCCCAGAGTCATGAAACACTTTCTATAGCCTAGATGGGAGACAGTGTTGGCTGTCAAAATAAAACAACAGTTAAAAATTGTGTTTCTGAAGAACGTTATCTCGACCCTGCCAGCAGTAGCGCCTACGATCGTAGAAGTCTCAGTCAGCATTTGACAAAATGAAAATCTCTGTCCCAAAGGCAGAAATGAATTCGCTTTTCCATCCAAATTAACTTTCTTTCACTGTAGCGCCAACAGGTATGAACCAGAACATGTGCCCGGATTCTGAGAAAATCACCCCTGGGTGCTGTCACTGGTCCTGGATATGTATGTCACAGTCTATTGGTCACACTTCACACTCCACACAAAGTCTGTGAATGAACCATGGCAGAGATAATCTCTTTCTCTGTCTCTCTGTCTCTCTCTCTCTCTCTCACACACACACACAAACAGGCAAACAGGCAGACAGACAAGACGGGAGATGCTCAGGAGTAAAGCAGATTAATGTGCCAGTGGATTAGTAGGCCAAGATGTCACACACACACACACACACACACACACACACACACACACACACACCAGCACGCACACACACAGACCAAGTACTGTAAGTAAGGCAGGTCTGTCAGTTCTCTCTCTCTCTCTCAGTATCCCTGCTAGATGAGTTGGTGTGTTAACATCACCCTCTAGTGTTACTGCTGCTGTCTGGGCAATGCATTCTGTAAAGGCAGAGATAATGTGTCATCTATTCAGAGAAATAAGCCTCTCACTGCTGCCGAATGCAAAATTCAGCCCCGGTTTCCTTCAGTGTATAACGGCCAAAGGACCTACCTGGGTTAAACTGACCCCCTACCTGGCCTGGACATCTGAAAAATAAAGTATATAAGATTACTAACATGGCTTGGGTTGGCTGGCTATTTCTAAGTCAAATGAAGAATGCTGTTTATGCTGTTTACAAATTTTGTATAGCCTGATGGAACATCATATTTGCCATGAGCTGACTCCAGGTCTAACAACATTTCAAGGGAAAACCCTGCTTGTCTGTTCAAAAATACAACTTTTATCGAATGAGAAAAATGGAAGATGTTCTTGTTCAATACATATGTTACACTCAGGGAAGGAAACTTCTTCACCCAGACAGAAAAGTAAGCCCAAAGTAATTTTTAGAGTAGAAAATAACCTCCATAATGGTTGTAGACAAACTTCTCTAGGATGCTGGAAATTACTCAGCATATACAAGTTTCAAACACCAAACAAACAAGCAAAAAATGCTAGAACTGGACTTACGAGATTTTTAAAAGTGACAGCTTTAATATCAGCTTATGCTAAGGTCAGCAGGAACTCAGTCATGATGTTGTTATTCAGCTTACTCACAGTTTTCTGGTGCTTGCAGCCACTGTGGCCAACAATTAGATTAGGAACAGGTCAAAAAAACAGAAACAACATTCAAACAGACAAAGAGAGAGAGGGAGGAAGACAGATAGACAGAGAAACACAGACAGACAGACAGACAGCTTAAAGACCGTTCTTCATATCCATTCTTCAATGAACCTTTGTCAATGCAACGCGCCTGCTGATGACTAATCGTACAGACAGACACACACACACACTGACACACACCGTGGTACAATACCCACCTCTCAATAAAGTGCAGACACTAGTTTATGGTAGCACACCAGTCTGTGCATGTGTATGTGTACGTGTGTGTGTGATGTCATGCCTATGGCTCGTATCCAGGTGTTTTATTGGTAATCTCTCTCTGTGTGTCTGTGATCTCCTATGGTTGTGTGTTTGTGTGTGTGTGTGTGTGTGTCTTGAGAAGAGATGAGGTCATATGATTGGCCAAGCAGACACCAATGGCTGCCTTTGTCTCTCCACTCTCCTCTCTCTCTCTGTCTGTCTGTCTCTCTTACACACTCACACACACAAACACACGCACACACATACATACACAGAGAGAGAACTTAGAAAAGTACCTGTCCTGTGCAACTTGTGAAAGCCTTTGTGTCCAGATCCAAAAGTTTTCAAGACTTGAAATTACCAAATCCACTTTCCACACTTTCTAAACTAGAGACTCTAAACTAGCATGAGATATCGCTGACACCATAGCTCTACCTTGTCACTAAACACTGCAGTATCTGGCCTAAACATCAAGCTGCATGTCAGAGAAAAATCTTTCGTTATGACTGAGTAAATCCTAAGTCATAACATACGTTACGTGACATTTTGGGCAAAATTATGTACAAAAATCTGTCTACAAGTATCACAATTCACATCAAATTTGCAAACTCAAATTTTTGGTCAGTAAGGTGCACTCCCATAGAAAACCTTCTAGATCGGGGCTCAGGATCCTGTGTGGCGTCAACCGATATGAGAAAAATCCCTCAAGCTTAAATGACTGTAGTAGTGTAGAAACATCTGAATGTCATTCTGATTGTCAGTGTCTATCCGCGTGTCTGTCCTCCGTAGAGGAGGGGCAAACAAAAAGACGATTTTCCTATGGGGATCCAAAAAAGTATCATATAAAATTTTTTTTAAAAACAAGGTAACAGTAAATCATCCCCCACGCATGATGTAGGCTAGTTTTTGTTTGGGCTAGGCCTAATCATTTTAAAGTATGTTACCCAATGCTGTTACAGTAAACTAAATTTGTAAGAATGATTAGTGTCATTTGTAAGGATGGCTGTATTTGTACAGCAAGTTTTGTGTCAATTGTACATGTGCTGTAGGGATTAGTTTGAAAGGTTGACCTTGAATTGCAGGTCCTCCATCAGGCCAATCAGTGTACTGTCTTCAAACACCAGACCAGAGTGTCAAAATGCTTCATCCCTCCAAGTTTTGTCAGAATTGGACCAGTGATGTCTGAGATATCATGTTTGTGTTAAACGTTTAGATTTTTTAATTTTAGCGCCCGTATTATTTTCCAAGTTTCGTTAAAATCAGACTAGTCGTGTAGCAGTTATGGTCTTTCAAATTTTAATTAATTTAGTTATAGCGCCTCCGTAAGGCCAATCACACCCTCAAGTTTTGCCACCATCAGACCTGAGGCTGAGATATCACGTCTGATGGACAGATGGACAGCCACAGACCGATTCCCATACGTACCTGGGACAATGTGAACATACAATTTTTATGTTTAGGTTTCAAGCTGGGAACACAGTACGTTTTGGGCCCCTCTCTCTCTCCGCCCATCTCTCTCTCTATCTCCTCCCATCTCTCTCTCTCTCTCTCTCTCTCTCTTCTAGTCTCATCTCTCTCTTTCTGTCTTCTCTCCACCCAGCTCTCTCCTCCTCCCACCTCCTTCTCGCTGTATGTCAGTATGACAAAGCCTAACAATTACTTCTTTCTTTCTCTCCCTCTCTGACTCACTGCTATGTAATTACCCTGACTGTCCTCCAACATCACAGAGAGAGAGAGAGGGGGGGGGGGTGTACCTTATTTACAATATCTACAGTTGTATTTGTCCATTTCTACAACACAATACACTGCATCATCAAAACTCAGAGAAAACATAGAAGAAACAAGAGGACAGTCATCATTCTACTGAGGCTGCTCCTTACACACACACACACACACACACACACACACACACACACAGCCGCTACCAGAGGGAATCCTTGTGTTCCAGATCCATTCATCACTAACACTCTGCATCGAAGCTGTGCTTGACCTTAGGTAGCTAGTACTACTGAGTGTGTGTGTGTGTGTGTGTGTGTGAATGTGTGTATGCCCTGAGGACGGACAAGTCATTAACTATGATGTCATTTCCTGCCATTGTAGCAAATTTCAGTTCTTACACACAGCAAGCACGCTATGCGCCCCACTGCTCTGTCTACCAACACACACACACACACACACACACACACTTAAACAACTGTATTAAACCAAGAAAGACAGGGAACACAAAACAATTCAGATTCATTCAGGCAGTGCAGAAAACCTGCCAGTTCTCTATTTATCACAGACCAAACAATAGAGCACCAAAAACTAAAATACACTGCCTTCTATAAAGCTCCTGTAGACGTTTTGATACCAGTGCAGAATAAATACAATACTGAACAGTGCGTGGCCAGCTACTTCGACAGAGGACGAAGAATTAAACTACACACACTCACACCGGCAGACATAACATACACACACTTTTTAAATGCTGTATATGCATCCAACTAAATTACATTTGAATTTACGTGGGATTCAAATACTACAGAGGTTCAATATGGTACACAATTTCCCGAGCTGTTTGGCCCTTTTGGATTAGTCTACAGTTAAGCTGCTAACAGTAAGAACTTGTCCAAGGCTGACAAATATCAGGATCATCAGCTTATAAACATACCCAAGACCTCTGATATGACAGCAAACATCCGCCCTGTTGAAGTGTCCTCGAGCAAGAATCTAGAGCTGGGCAATAACTCAATATTAGGCATCATTTAGCATCTTTCAGTGGAATCATGATGATATTGTTGTGATTTTGCATACGTAAGCCATATTGTGATATATATCGATATCGAAACAAATCCTTATGATTATCATGATATTGATTTCAGCCATATCTCAACAGCTAACTGAATCCCTACCAGCTCCAGTAGAGCTGACCCTGACCTCTGACCTCCCTGTGGAGGAGGCAAGCAAAAAGACAATTTCCATACAGAAATCAATACAGTATCAAAACAAATTGGCTACCTATCTACAGGATGAACGTTTCTCTCTGTTCATTGATTAAAACAACATCAGGGGTGTTGGGGTTGGTGGAGAAAATGGTTTGAGAGAATATCAATCACTGCGCCATTACACAAGAATGGTTGTACGGACACACATATTAGTGACGCTCCTATGACTGCTGCAGCAACCAACACACACCAACACACACATGCACACACACACCAGTGCAGGTGACAGGTGTCCACCATCCGGTGTTATTGTCTTATTGTCTTTTTCCACCAGCAAACACACACACACAAACGACTGCAAGCAGACACACACACACACACACACATAGGTAAGCCAAGTGTAAGTTGTACAAACAACAGATATTTCCAACTGACAAAACCTGAGTTTTGTTGGGTAAATATAGTCATTATCCCAGGGCAGCAATACACATACAGGCATGCACACACAAACACGTACACACACACACACACAAACACACACTTTCATACACAAACATGCAGAGAGATCTGAGTGGTATCGCTGGAGGAAAAAGGCGTTTTCCTTTCAGCTCCTGAGGGACACAGCATGTTTTAGGATGTACAGTAAGTGCTGTGTGTGTGTGTGTGTGTGTTGTATGCCTGTGTGCACACATGTGTATGTGTGTGAATGGAGCAGTGCGGGGGTTGCTTCCTGAATGCAACCAATCCAGAAGCAAAAGGAATGGACCTTCATTCAGCCTTCCTGTCTCCAAACACACACACACACACACACGCACACCATGCATATACACTCCTTTTCCTTCACAGCTGAAACCACATGCAGGAGGATGAAGGGGGATAACTTCAATAGAAGCAGAATTTACAGAGCAGACACACACAGACACGCATATGCATTCAGGACGCACACAAGCACCCAATTAGGACACATACAGTCCCGCATGCACAAGCACACACACATATACAGATACACACACACGCAAGCACAATGGGTGATTCATGCTTCCAAATGAAGTTACTAGTCTAAATAAAAGAATATGGTTTCCTCGGTTAAACTCTTCATACATTTTTTTTCTTTGTGAGATGAATTGAGATGAAAAATGTAAGTAGTCTGATTTTAGCAATAACACATTTGTTAGAATTGTTAGAATAGCATGACCCTTCCTCCACACAGCTGAATGGACAGGTTTTCCAATGCATGGATGTAAACCAACGGTAGGTACGAAGTAGCCATTCACTGAAAAAAATGCCGCTGTGTTTACCAGGAAAAAGGCAAACAAGTTAGAAAAAAAATTGCTCAGCCTGCACAGGAAAAAGTAGATGTTCTTTTCCACCCAAACAAACCACTTCATTTGGAAGCATGAATTCCCCTTGACACACACACACACACACACACACACACACACACATTAAGGACACACACACACTCATTCAGGACCCATACATACCTCCATACACACACTGATTGGTATCATCAGTAGTTAGAGTCATTATGAGTCACACCACACACTGCAATCTACTGACACTAGAGTAGTCTCTTTCTCTCAATTTTTCTGTCTGCCTACTCTCTCTCTATTTGTCTATAACAGAGGAGAATAGAATAGTAATCCAAATATTTATGAGTGGAGACATACAACCGAGTGGATAAGAACAGAAAAGAGCAGAACAGAACAAAGTAGGGTAGAATAAATAGACAGCAGGACAGAAAATAGGCTACAACAATAGAAAAATCACAACAAAACAGAGCAAAACATGGCACAACCCCGCAGAATGGAGAAAAAAAGAAGAAAACAGAACAGAGGAGAGCAGAGTAGAGATCCTGTCATGTAGTAGCCTACTCCTGTAAGATCTCTGAGTGTAGTCAAGTGTTACTATAAATACAGGCCTCCTGGACTGCTCTGCAATTTACACACACACACACACACACACACACACACACCACTGCCACGCCTGTATTAGCCTGCTTGTAGACTAGCCAAGAGGAAGAGTAGACTCAGAAAGGTGTAGGCTATCAGTTATTCACAAAACAGGGAAAGACCCACTAAAGTGTGCCTCTTATAGGCCAATTTCCCTTTTGAATACTGACTATAAACTAGTAACCAAAATGATCTTCAAGAGGTTGGAAATATTTCTTCCCTGTCTTGTTAATTCTGACCAAACTGGATTTATAATTAACAGGCTTTCCTCTAATAACCTAAGACGTTTTTTTAATATTATCCATTTTGCACAGAAAAATAACATACCCAGCATTGCACTCTCCCTCGACGCCGAAAAGGCTTTTGACCGGCTAGAATGGCCTTATCTCTTTAGAGTTCTCGAAAAATTTGGTTTTGATAGTCAATTTGTCGATTTAATAAAATCATTGTATAGGTCCCCCAAAGCTAGGATTGCAGTTAATGGGATTACTTCAGACTATTTCCCTATCTTTAGGGGCAACAGACAGGGATGCCCGCTTAGTCCTGCCCTCTTTACACTCACCCTAGAACCTCTGGCTGAGGCTATCAGAGTAGACCCTAATATATGCGGCTTCAAAATCGGACCTCTCACACACAAAATATCACTTTTTGCCGACGATATTCTTCTTTTTTTAACAAATGTTAAGAGCTCCCTCTCTCATTTAGTAGATATGTTGAACTTGTACAGCTCCTTTTCTGGTTATAAGATTAACCTCGACAAGAGTGAAATACTACCCCTGTTAGAGTTTAACTATGGTACTACTCAACACAATTTTCCCTTTAAGTGGTCATCCAGCAGGCTTAAATACCTGGGTATATTGGTGGATAAGAATCTAAAGAACTTATATAGGCTTAACCTGTTGAGTTTGTTGCAGAGAGTGGAAGATGACTTGAATAAGTGGATGAACCTCCCTCTTACTTTACTAGGCCGAATTAATGTTATAAAAATGAATGTTTTGCCTAGATTTTTGTATATGTTTCAATCCCTTCCAATTCATGTCCCCTCTGCATTTTTTTCTTCACTCAACAAGCTGATCAGACGGTTTATTTGGCGAGGTAAATCCCCAAGGATCGCTTTAGACAAACTTACCCTAGATTACGCAAAAGGAGGATTGAAACTTCCTAATTTTAGACTGTACTATTTGGCCGCACAATCTAGATTTTTGGCTCAACTGTTTGATGGGGACCCCCAAACCTCATGGTTGAACATTGAGAGACTAGAAATTAATGAGATCATTCTGTTTGATATCTTATACAAATGGGATGGAAAGTCGATCAGAACTAGTACCTGTAACCCTTTCATAGTTCACTCAGTCCAAATTTGGTTCAAGATACATAAGATGTTTGGGCGAGATGGTTTTCTGTCCCCCAAGACTCCCTTGTGGGGAAATAGGCTTATTCCTATCTTGTACCAGAATAGAAACTTTGAGTCTTGGCCTGAAAAGGGTATCACTCACGTGGAGCATTGTTATATGGATGGAATTTTTATGTCCTTTCAGCAATTAAAGCAGAAATATCTACCTGACAAAGATTTTTTTAAATACCTACAGTTAAGAAATTTTATAAGGGTTAATCTTCAAGGACAGTGGAAGCTACCCAAGATGTCACCCATTGAAGTCCTTTTTCATGATGGTCAACCAATGGTTAGAACCATCTCTAAGGTTTATGATGCCCTGTTACCTTTTCTGTCAATCCGTGAACCGGAAAGATCTAGACTTAGGTGGGAGAGGGATTTAGGTATAGAGATTGATCCAGAACTGTGGGAAGACCTATGTAGCGATGGTGTTACATGTACACTAAATTCAAGATATAGATTGATTCAGTTTAATTTTCTGCAACAGATTTATTTCACCCCCTCCAAGCTACATGGGTTCAACCCCAACCTCTCACCCCTCTGTTTTAGATGTGGTCTGGTAGAGGGCACTTTCCTTCATTCCACTTGGCAGTGTAGTAAACTACAAGGTTTCTGGCAGGATGTCTGTGATGCTTTATCCACAATTCATGGAGTTACTTTTCCAATGGATCCTGAGATATGCCTTTTGGGCAACTTCTCAAATTCTAATCTTACACATAGTTATTCCATCAAGCTTACAGAAATCCTGCTGGTCATTGCCAAAAAATGTATTGCAACGAAATGGAAGTCAGATCTCCCATTGCCAGTTGGATTGTGGCTCTCAGAAGTGAACAGCTGCATACCTCTGGAAAAGATAACCTATTCTCTAAGGAATAAGATACATCTTTTCTATAAAATATGGCAACCTTTTATCGACTACATGGAGAATCTCCCATCTCACATGATTGAATGATCATCTGCATGGTCTCTCTGTTCTCACCACACTAGTGTTGTAAAAGAACATTCTACTGTGGTTAAGGCTAACCTATCTCTTTTATCTGTTATCTCTCATTTGTCTGTTAAATTATTTTTGATACATCTGTAATGTACTGTGAACGTTTTTGTATTGTCATTGTGTGCCTGTATGTTTTGTATACTTTTTGAAAAACCAAAAATAAAATATTCTAAAAAAAAAAGAAAGGTGTGGGCTATCTTATTTTTCTCATGCAGTTCTCCTCTCTGTACAGTGGGTCACTCTCTGTCTCCAACCCTATGTGTGTCTATCTAATTCACATCCCTACATGAATGCAAAAATACCATTGCTGGTGCTGGTCTGGATCCATATCACAGAATTTCCCTGTGACTAAAATCTGATACAGAGCCAGATGCCAAATGTCAGAAATCAAAGCAAAACAACTTCATTTTCTACCGTTTTCACACGCTGAAGGTTATGGCATCTCTCTAAAGGAGAAAACTTATTATATTGTATTCAATTTGGTCCCATGATGCCCAATTAGTGGGCTGAGCCTGCACTCTGTCCCTCTTGGTTCAAGACACATCGATGGGATGAGTTTCCTTTTAATCGTGGCTAGTGATTTGAATCACTCCAACCTTGTATCTCACCCACTTGCAGGCTGTGTGCATTCATTTTTATAAATTGGTGAAACAGCCATGTAAAGTGATCTCTGCCCATACAAAGTTACTTTCATACACCACTGAAAATAATAATTCTGCAAGTGGTATAATATTTGGTCATGGTAGGCGAGCTGAATGAATGCAGCCAGAGTGGAACTAAAAGCGAGTTTCTCAAGTGGATAAGCTAATTAGCAGTGCTAGCCTTGTTTATTGGCTTGCCAATTCAGAAATACCAGTTTAATCTGCAGAAAGCTCTGTGAATACATGTTTTCAAATAATTTGCACTTTAACAGTTGTGTCAAAAGATTTGTTTTTACAACTGAGTGCTTACTCTGTGTCAGGAACAAGCAACATATGAGCAGGAACATAAAAAAAAAACTGCCTACTTTTAACCAATTAGTAACAGGCTATAACCCTAACCCTAGCTTGTTCAGATGATGTGATTTTCAGTAAGAGTTCAACATCACAGCCCCCCCACAACCACCCAATTTTGCTTTTTTCAGCAAAAATGGAGTCTATATGAATTGATAATCTAATTGAACTGTAAAAAAGGGAAAAATGAACAAAAACGTACCAAATTGTGACTGTGATACAGAGGTGCCCACCAAACCAAGACTTTTACGAAACCTTCCACCCCTAAGGTAATGGTTATGGATCAGATCAGTATGTAAGCTAATGCTTCAAGCTTAGTTCTCAGAATCGCAAACATAATTGAAAAAGTGTTAATGCTGCGTAGATTAGGCTTTTGTAGGCCTTAGGCAGCAACCAGACAGAAACAGATGAAGTGCAGAAGTTCATATGGATCCATCACTCTCTGTTCTTTGTCCAATTGTAATGCGAAGCGGAGGCATGGCGTTTTTAAAAAAAAGCGTAAACACAGAAACATGAATCTCGATAAGCGCAAGCTCCTTGCTATTTCCATTCTCGTTCAAGAAAACGCTCTAGGCTGTGGGTGCATGTCATACAACTCTGGGAAGCTGTGTAGGAGGAGTGCTTATCCATTTTGAAAATTGAGAGCGAAAAGGCGAGCTCCACCTTTGCCATCTCTGATAGGCTAGTGAACAGTTAACGCATAATGACATATAGTGCAGTCCGAAAAAAGTTCAAATGGTTTCAACTTTTGACTTACAAAAAATACGGACCAATGTGGTCACCTGGCCTCGATAGCCTCAAGATGTTGCTGCAATCTGAGTCTGAAGAAGAGGCAAAGCAGGTTCACACCACAGCGCTTGCGCAGTTGGGCAAATGCTGGACTTGGAGCCTGTTTCTGAAATATACTAAGTTGTATTTGACAGTGAAATCAAACTTTTTAGTGTGTATGTATTTCCATATAACTGTTATGTATATACTCAAGGATTAAGGAAAAACCTGTTTTTGACCAGCAGTACCACGGTGTGAGGTCAAGATTCCCTCCAAGGTTTTATAATGTTCGCATTCAAGATGCAAGTAAATGCAAATGATTTGCAGCAACATCTTTTGGCTGTTTGTGTTAATGTAGGCCCACGGCCAGGCATATCCATATTAATGTATATGATTCAATTTGTGGATATCTCTGCATAATACACCTTGAGTGTCTAGTAACTAAGCAACAGTGAAGGACAGTAAAATAAGTGCAGTGGGTTACATACAGGTAAATTAAGCTTAAGTAAATTAACCTGGCTACATGATAGTTGGGCTACATAGAGTAAGGTGTATGGGAGTCTCCATACAAAGCAAATGAGAAAATAAGAAAACTTTTATCTGGTCAACTACCAAGCTGCTCCATTAACCTTGTTGTTGGTTTATAGAAAATACATATTACGAGTTAACAAGCGAGTTGGCTAAGGAGGCCAAGGTTACAAACACAAACTAAGGACACAAAACAGTACCAAACCCATGACACTGGGAACAAAACAAACACTTTGAAACTGAGATTTACATGCAGTCAATGAGGAGCAAAATGTAGGCTAATCCGGTACTTATTTACCGTAGGTAAGAGTTAACGTTACTCCACACTACATTCAATCCATGTGACTGTGGCGACGAGTAAGTGGCAGTAGGTCACTCTCTTCTTCACATTTACTGTAAGTTACTGAAGTAAAAGTACGTTCTCGCTATGGCGTTGGGAAGCTAAGCTAACTTAACCGACAGTTCCCTAATATAATGAATTGAATAAATGATAAAACGGTCTAAATATTTAGGGGAGGAAGCGACTAACGACAGCCAACGTTAACGTTTAACCAACCGCATCCCATAATTTGTTTTAGCTCTTAAAATAACACCAAAAAAACACAATATCACTCACATTGACTTGTACAAGAGACGTCCCGGAGGTTTGTGTTGACTTTACCGGCGGGATAACGCGTTAATAGTCGGTTAATAATCCGTTATTTCAGTTGTAGAACAGGGAGTAAGAGAGTGTTTTTTCGTTCTCTCTCTCTCTCTCTCGCTCTCTCCCTCGCTCTCTCGCTCTCTCTCTCTCTCTCCAGTCGCCTGTTCCTGCTTCCCTTCCCCACATCCAGCATTCCAATATGGCTGCTGCTAGGAGCGACACACACACACACACACACACACACACACACACACACACACACACACACACACACACGCACGCACACACACAGTGGCCAAACTAAACTACTCCCTCAGAGGAAAGCCTTGCGGCAGGCGCTAGACAAATAGCAGAGAACTAACCTAGCTCATGAATGAATGACTGTGTGGATAGAAATTACATGTTAGCCTATTATTATTAGGATAGTAGTAGTAGTAGTCTATTCAATACATTCTTGATTATAGCCTAGTGGGTGTTTCAAAAGTAGGTATTCAATTTGGTGGAAGTAACTCATTACATTTACTCATGTTACTGTAATTGAGTAGGCCTATAGCTTTTTTTAAGGTCAGTAATTTTACTTTTACTTGAGTAGCTTACGTTTTTATTGAAGTACTACTGCTACATGAAATCACATACATTACAGAGTGAATAAGCATCAGAAACTGGACCATCGTAAATTGGCCAGTTGTGAAGCCATTCACGGTGAAACGTCAGTCAGCTAGAAGAGTGGGCTACTTTACTTTTTTCGTGCATTTAATTTTTAATATCCAACTTTTCCAATAAAAACAATCTAGTTAAAACTCTATGAGCTACTTTTAACTTTTACTTAAGTAGATTTTTACACCAGTACTTTTACTTCTAACTTAAGGCAAATATCAGCCAAGTAAGTACTTCTACTTGAGGAGAACATTCTAATACTCTTTTCACCACTGACAATTTTTAATATAATGACTGACAGACTGACTGGCTGGTTATCTGGTTGGCTGGCTGGTTGAACACAGGCTACAACAGTATCAATTATTTCTATAAATTGGAAATAGCAACCTTTGCATGCCAGGGGATTTCCAGTACGTGAGAATCCACTTGAGCTAAATAATGAATTGAATCCGTTAGCCTATTACAGCTGCATCTATTTTTAAACAATTTTATGCTCCTCTATTAATCATACCAATACTAGGATACACTCTCAGCGCCTCTCTGTTGTATTTAGGGAAATAAAGCTTTAGCCTAAGGGAACAGCAAAGCCCTCTTGTGTCTCAACGAGGACATCTGGTGTTCAATACAAGTTATTGCAGTGCATTTGGGATTATTTTCCGACTACGTGTGGCGCGAGCTTCAAAGTAGTGTAGGTTGTAATTATATGGCGTGCCGCGTGACAGTCCAGAGGTAGCCTATGGCAAATAAAGTCTCTTCCCCAAACCTCTACACTTTTAAAAAATATATATTTTATGAGCAATAAGCCTATGCACAAATTCACCTCACATATAAAATAAGTGACGGTTGTTTCAAGATAAATACACGATTAGAAGTAAGCTAATTGTTCATGTAATTTAACAACAGACAGAGAATTCTTCATACACTCAATCAAGGATGGGGTAGACCACCGGTGACGCACGAGACGGCATGAGATTGGTAGGCCTATTACACGCATGCAGCAGCCACCAGTATTTAACGACTCGGGACTGTTGTCTGAACAACTTCTCTCTCTCTCTCTCAAAACGGACTGCCGTGACCCGGATTCGAACCGGGGTTGCTGCGGCCACAACGCAGAGTACTAACCACTATACGATCACGGCTAGCCATCTATACGAGTCTTCTTCTGCCGAACAAGCATATAAAATACCAATCCAGACATTTTGTCAGTGATGATGAAGTAGCCTATGGCAACTTCGCACTGGGGTCATTTGGTTGTGGCAAAGTATGGGCACTTACCATTTGTTCTTGTAGTTCTGATCATTAAAAAGGAGAGAAAATTGATCGAGATTCATGGGAGCCATATATCCATATAGTTTTGGTTTGGAACACGTCCACGTTTACTGGCCGAATGAGCGCTTCACGGCTGCAATTCAATTCAATTCAATTCAATTCAATTCAAAGGGGCTTTACTGGCATACGTTTACATTGCCAAAGCAAGTGGAAATTAAAAAACAAAAAATATAACAATAAGTAAAAATAAACTAGAATAAAGAAATGTGTAAACAGAGCTGTGTAACATTGCAACATTGCAATCAAATATATGAATAAGAATAGGTAAAAAAAAAAAAATACAAACAGAATTTTATTTTTTTGGGCTGTAAAAAAATACATATATATAGCCTAGGCTACGTCTATGTAGACTACAGAAACCAGCACAGTGCAGGAACAGGCTACACAGATGATTTACAGTCTTCACGGTGGTTGTAAGCCTATTCCATTGGATGCCCTGTTGCTGTCACACCAGCTCACCAATCTTGCTGCTGTGTTCGCACATTGCTGTACTTCACACAGCAGATATGGAAGTTTCTTGTTTTTCTCTCTCCCACTGTGTTTCTCTCCCAAAACGGACTGCCGTGACCCGGATTCGAACCGGGGTTGCTGCGGCCACAACGCAGAGTACTAACCACTATACGATCACGGCTAGCCACCTATACGGGTCTCCTCCTGCAGAACAAGCATATAAAATACCAATCCAGAATCTAAACTGCTGTCACGATTCAGTTATATAAAAGTCGCTGATATCATCTAAATGCATAATGTTACTGAATTAATCGACTGACATTTTGTAAGTGATGATGAAGTAGCCTATGGCAACTTCACACTGGGGTCATTTGGTTGTGGCAAAGTATAGGCACTTGCCATTTGTTCTTGTAGTTCTGATCATTAAAAAGGAAAGAAAATTGATCGAGATTCATGGGAGCCATATATCCCTTCCTTTCATCTATGATGCTGAACTATAGCAGCTGCCCCAATTTCCCGCTCCTCTCCTTTCCTTTCCTATCTCTCAAGGTAATAGTGGCAGGAGATGAGGTGGTGGTGAGGGAAGGGAGGAAAGCACCAGTAGTTTTGATTTGGAACACGTCCTCCAGTCTCTCAAACTGTCCTTTACTGGCCGAATGAGCGCTTCACGGCTGCAATTCAATTCAATTCAATTCAATTCAAAGGGGCTTTACTGGCATGGGAAACATACGTTTACACTGCCAAAGCAAGTGGAAAATAAAAAACAAAAAATATAACAATAAGTAAAGATAAACTAGAATAAAGAAATGTGTAAACAGAGCTGTGTAACATTGCAACATTGCAATCAAATATATGAATAAGAATAGGTAAAAAAAAACTAAAAAACTAAAAATACAAACAGAATTTTATTTTTTTGGGCTGTAAAAAAAATATATATATAGCCTAGGCTACGTCTATGTAGACTACAGAAACCAGCACAGTGCAGGAACAGGCTACACAGATGATTTACAGTCTTCACGGTGGTTGTAAGCCTATTCCATTGGATGCCCTGTTGCTGTCACACCAGCTCACCAACCTTGCTGCTGTGTTCGCACATTGCTGTACTTCACACAGCAGATATGGAAGTTTCTTGTTATTTCTCTCTCTCCCTCTGTGTTTCTCTCTCAAAACGGACTGCCGTGACCCGGATTCGAACCGGGGTTGCTGCGGCCACAACACAGAGTACTAACCACTATACGATCACGGCTAGCCACCAGGACTGGTATGAGGTTCATATAGAGAAACACCACCACAGAATGGGCTCATGATATTGACATAAACATGGTCATGGTTCAAGGACTAACCCACAGACGGGGACAGGAGCAGTCGATAATTACAACACTAATATTTTATTATGAAGGGACATTAACACTCGTTTTAATAGTGCTGTAATTATTGAGTTGTTATTGAACATGGAGGTTTAGTAGGCTAATACTCCTGAAGATGAGAGAACATATCTACTTTGTGATTTGGAAGAAACTGAGAACGAGATTCATTTTATGTTCTATTGTCCGGCTTATGTTTGTTCTGGCTAGATGATTATGAAAAACTTGAACTATGTTTTAGAGAGGGCAGTTTCCATATTGCTCGCTTCATTTGTAAAGCATGGGAAAAAAGGCAAAATATTTTGTTTGTGTGATACCTGAGTTTGCCGCATCATTTCTCCTTCTTTTACTATTATATTGTACATGTAACTAAGTGATAGTGTCATGTAAGTCCATGTGGGCTGGGCACCTTGTGTGTATGACACTTAAACTAAATCATCATCATCATCATCATCATCATCATCATTATTGAGTGTTCCACTCCCTGTCTGTGGGTTCTGACCTATGGATGTGATTTTCTATTATAATTGTCCAGGGCTGTAGAGCGCCTGTGCCTTGTGGCCGGTTTGGAGCGCAGGAGGACGCGCTTTATATCGAACCTATATGTGAATGCATGTAACAGAATGAAGCCACAGACAACTGACATTTTGTCAGTGATGCTGAAGTTTGGCAACTGTTCACACTGACGTAATTTTGCTAGGGAGAGATCAAATTTGTTCTTGTAGTTCGGATCATTACAAAGGAGAAAAAACTGCCAGAAATGTCTTACTTCCTTTCCTCATCTCCTGGGAAGTGGTGGGGAAGGAGCAGCGGTTTCAGTTTGGGACACATCCCTCCACGTGTCGGCCCCTCTCTCAAAGAGGACTGCCGTGAGCCGGATTCTGTCACTGGTCTGTCTGCAGTGAATCAGATTCAACCACTAGGTGGCAACAAATGACCTTCACTGGATTCTTGTAGCCTATCAACATAGTCATTCAAATCAATATATTTAGCTGGAGGTATACACACGCACACGCACGCGCACGCACGCACACACACACACACACACACACACACACACACACACACACGCACACACACACACACACACACACACACACACACACACACAACAGCAACATTCTTCTCTGTCTGCTGAATCAGGATTTAACCTCTCTCCCTCTCTCCCTCTCTCTATCTCTCTCCCTCTCTCTCTCTCTGGTTGGGGGTGGTGCAGCACCTGTTCTAGTAATCTGACTCTCTGTCTCTCTCTCTCCCGTGCTGGGCTGCAGTACATTAATGCGGCACACTAGACAGATTTTTAAAAAAAAGGTGTGTTTCATTTACCTTACCCAGCACTTTATCTATCGACCCTCTGTTCCCGCTGAGTCACAGTCAGCCAATAAGGCAGAGGTGTGAATAAAGCAAATGAAGAAGTAATTATTCTTTTCTGTTGCCTACGGACTCTTGTGGGGAATACGTGTGAGAATAAAATAAAACTACAGCACATTTGTTCTGGATTACCAAAGGTCACAAGCGGCAATTGGCAGGGTCCAAGCACTTGAAAATGTGTGATGTGGACCAATGTGCAGGTGTGATCCCTGTGACATACTGAGCATTTTGAAATTTGAATGAATTTTGCACTGTATACAATGACTGAGATATAAATACAATGGATGTATATTTAAAGTTATGATGTTGCTATAGTGCCACCTATGGGCGAAATGCCACCAAAAAATGACAGTCCAGATGTGCTGTGTGGCAAATTTGGACAGAATTGGGCAAGATTTGTAGGAGTAGCAAAAAAAACAGTTTTGGAAATAACTCAAAATGGCAGACAATCTTGAAGACGGAAATGGGCGGGTCCTACACCAGTAGATGCCTGAGGACCCAAGGAATCCAGGGACAAAATACATTCGTTTCTACGATTTATAGTCTCTGAGTTATGGGCATTTAAATTTTTAAAAATTTGCTGTAGCACCCCCTGAAATGAAAAATGCCATAATATGTCCCATTTTTAACTATAAACACTGCATACATTACACTTTCTGATATTTCTGACTAAATTGGACACTGTACAGTTTACCTTTCATTGTAACAGCACAAGTTCTATGTCAAAACACTCCTGCAGACCTGTACTTTCACTGCACACTAACATTTAGGTCCAAGCTGTTTAAGAAAAGTCATGACAGGCCCTCAATGTCAGCCATACTGTAATAATGTGACATTTTCACTGTGACAGTCATTTGTAGAATAAAGTATGTAAGACACACTTTCGAAACACACGCAATAGTCTCAAGTCAAGTCTTTTTCACACTGTAAAATCTTTATTTTACTGGTTTCAACAGCAGGTGCGACTGAAAAAAAAAATTGTGACCAAAAAAAGTGTAGATGTGTCTTGGTCCTGGTTGAACACATCAGCTGCGGTCCCTCTGCATCCTCGCTTGACAATATTCTCCTAGAGCCGAAACACAAGATTCTTTTAGGTAGTTTGTCCAAGAGTAATGAGTTTACATACATCCACTATGTAGTCACAGAAGTAACTTTCACTCTGACAACTCATACATGACACACCTTCGCTTTTCACTCTGAGTGATGATGTTCAGGCTCACACCAAACAGAACAGCTTTGGAGTACAGACAAGTGAAAATACCTGCTGCCATCAGTTTGTTTTAGGAGGTTGGGACAGTGATGATAACGGTCGAAACAAAACACAATACCTACACCTCTGCCATGCAGTGCAAAGTACTGCATTGTTAGGAATCTTTGTAGTGGATGAAGGAGCTTTACTAGCTGCTTCTCATACTGCAACAGTGAATCCATAATTTCAACATCTAATACTATGCTGTTACCATATTCTCTTTTCTTGGTGAAATCTACAATTATGCTTCCCAATGGGATTTTACAGTAACTGGCAACATCACCAACTCAAAGTTCCACCAATTTTCTGGTGGCTCTGGAACTTCAGGAAGAACACTAATGCCATCGCACCAAAGGCTCCTCAACTTTTGGCTCACAGAAGTGGGATAACAAATATGTGCAGCCTTGTAGACCTTTCGTCTATTTCCCTCTCCATCACATTAGGCAGACTGCTCTGGTTTACGAGCATTTAATCTATTTCATTCTCAACAACAGGGAGATCAAGCTGTATATTTCCCTGGCTGTCCCGCTCTATCCCTTTATTTTCCATGAAGAAAATCCCTTGGGCCGTGTCTCATAGTTGTATGTGCTAGATAAGCATGCACATTTAATGGGATTCAATTTCTCTACTCTGCGAAACTTTCAAACATTTAAAATGATACCAGTTTCCACATAGATCACATGCAATCACTGCTTCCTTGGGGTCATTTGAGGTTTGGCAGTCTGACCCACTCATCACCTACTCTCTTTCTTGTATGCGTTTTGCCTACCCGTTGTTTGATGGGAACAACACAGATATTATCAATTACAGTGTCTGTAGTACAGGAAAATGCACAACTAATGTGTTTATTATCTGTGTACGAATTGTTGCTGATATCAAGATATGCATTATCGGCTTTATCTGCACTATCTATGTTTAAAATGTCATACATTTTTTACAAGCTTCTTTCTTCCGTGTGTCTCTGTTTTCCCATGTTTAGGATGAGAAATGTCCAACATCTCTGCAGGTCAGCTGACTACATTCCTCTTCTCATATCTTTTCCACACACACTTGACATCAGTGCAGGAAAGCTCAGCATTTCCACTATCTCTACTACAGCCCTCAATCGCAAACAGAACGGCAGCAATGTGACCGCATGCCTCACATAATAATTATAGGCCTCCAAGGACTTGTAGGCTCGCAAAGCCTCAACAGTGCAGGGTCCAGGAGTGTTGATTAAGTAGTTATGGATGTCAATGTATTGCATTGGGGGTAGTTTGGAGGGGTCAGCATACCATCCATCACTCAAAGTGTACGGGTCGGGCAATGAAATGAATTGCTCACCTACTTGAACATATATATCCAGATCTACTGCCTGTAGTTTACGTGCATAATTAGACAGTTGGGACATTTTTACTCTCTCTCACTGTCTCCCTGTCACAACTGCTCTCCCTTTCCTTAGTTTCTCTCCTGGGTTTATCTGTCTCTTGTCTGGTTTCCCTGCCTCTTCTTGTCTGCTAGTCAGTCTCTCTCTCTCTCATCCCTGAATTGACAGGCTTTCCTCGCTGGTCTAGATGATCATCATTTTGCCTGCCACTCGTCTCTTGCACAGTATTCTCCACTCTCCTCCAATACTGATGGATTACAAGAACAAATCTCATTTATTGGATTCAAAAGTCTCTCTCTCTCTCTGCTAGTCTCAGGTGGCAGCAACTCTCAAAAACCAAAAGATAGTAGATCTGTCGATAGATGGCTCGCTATCTGATGTGATATGGTAACTGAGGTAAAGATGGCTAACTAGACCTAACTGTTAATGTTAATTGGGCTGTTGTGTACACAGCTAGCTACTTACTACACAGCAACGGCTGTAGTGATAAAGGGCCGTTATAACAGCCGCATTTGCGTTACGTTAACCGATCGTAGCGAAGTAAAACATTACATTATCATTTAAAATATATTTCAGAAACTGTTTTCTTGATCTTTTACCTTGGTCCTGGAGCGGTCGAAGTTGTCAGAGTCAGTTATCCACCCGGAAATAGGTTTTTTGTTGTTGTGATGTCAAGCACGTCATATAGGAGAGAGAGTAAACAAAGCAGGGAGCTGTGGTTAGCTATAGCTTTTGACAAGAAACTCATTCATTTATCCCGATGGGAAATGCCAACATCCAACATGACGTCACAGTGCCGTTTATGACGTAGGCATTCCATGGCCCTAGAGTTTATAAATAACCCCGTTCGAAAATGGAACTCCACGCAAGCGAAGTACAAGCGAACGGTGGTGGGTAACTTTGCTTGTGACAAGCGAGGATAAAGGACAAGATTAGGCAAGATCCAATATTATGGATATCCCTATAATTAGACCAGAGGCCCTCCGCCCTCTGGTCACCGAGTGGTTGGATAAACTGACTCCAGAGCAGTGGAGAATGATGGCAGCTGGCACTGTCGACAGTGCCATGAGGACTGTGCTCGCCGACATGTGCATAGACATCGTACAGTCGGTCTCCAAGTCTCTCCTGGATGCTGTAATGCCTTTGGCTTACAGCTACATCAGGGAGTATGGTGACATTTCCCCGCTGTCTAAGAGGGGGTCCACGAGCTGTTCTCCCACAGGGCAGACTGTAGCTTCACAGACAGTCACCGATTTCTTGAGCGTGTCTGAGGAACGCATCCATGCCAGCCTTGGAGATTCGCTTCATGAATGTTTTGCTGACGCACTAGAGGTCCAGGTGCAGAGATCTGTGAACTCAGCGGAACTTACCCAGTTGGTTGGGAAAGAGGTGGCACAGAAGGTGAACTCTGTCCTGTCTGTGGCCATCCAGACCCCTGTTTTGCAGACTGAGGTGCCCGTGGTGTTTGTAAGTGGCTGCATGTCTTGCACCAGTGCTCTGCGTGATATGGTAGATTGTGTTGCTGCCATATTGAATAAATGCATGGGCAGATTAAAGAGCTGCTTGACACGACAGCAGTGTTGGACTGCCAACACTGAAGACAATGCAAATGTCGAGGACAAAGCAGAGCCAGTACTATCATTGGCTCAAAGCCAGGATTCATGTCAGGCATCCATTTTTCCTCTGGAACAAGAAGTCATGGAGGAACTGGCATCAGACAGCTTTGTCACCACAGCCACCAAAGCTGTGAGTAACACTGTCAAGTGGGCCAGTGAGAGTAATCTGACTCTTGGCTCGTCTACTAGTAGAGCTGGCAGTACAAAATCAGAGGCCACATCTGCTGTGCTGCCATCCAGCACCTCTCTGTGTGCTGATGTTGCAGCGTCTGACAGTGTTCAAACAATTGTCAAAGACCTCCAGACTGCTTCCGGATCTGATGAGGCAAAGACCGGAGGCGAGAAAACAGGTACCTTAAGGTCAGTGCAAACTAAGCTAAGATGTAAAAGCAGATTTTCCAACTTTGCCAAACATTACATCTCTCACATGGTGGAGGGACTTAAGAGCAAGTGTCATATGCCACACACGGGCCTTAGAAATGCCATTGCGGTTGTTAACTTTACATCACAAGATGGTATTGTAGAGGACAGTGCCAGTGAGTCACACAGACCACTGTTGGCCATGTCTTCTCGGTCCATGGTATCAACCCATCGGAGCTCTCAACGTTCACAGTATTCATTGGACCATTTATCAGGTGTTGATCAGTCTTGTCATTTAAGTAATGACAGCATGCAGACTATTATTGACAATGTTGACAGTGTGGTGGAGGAGATGTTCCAGTCAGAGGATGGACAGGTAGGAGCACAAACTTTCTGCAGAAGGCTGGAGAATGGCATCCCCTGTGATGAGCTCATCAGATTTTCACAAGAGCTCATCGATAGCATCTACTTTGCCTTGAGAAATAGGGAGACCTACCAAATTCCCCAAAAGCTAGCGGGAAAGACTCTGTCTGACAGTGTCCTTTTTAAAGTCATGAAGAAAGAGGAAGTCACTGAGTCACGTGTTTCATTAGAATTCCTTTATGCGATGGCAGAAGATGCAGTCAGGCGTTTCTTGCAGCAGGGGAACCTTTGGCTCACGGCGGAGCCAATACAACAAACTAGCTCCACAGAACTAACGGACGTTGATCAGCTGTCTCCTGCCGAAACTGAAATCGGGGATTATTTCTCAAACATAATTGACAGGAGTCATGGGACTTGTGACTTGCGGATGTTGCTGACCAATCAACAATCAGTTAATAACTTAAAGTCAGCAAGTTTGGAGGGCAGCTCTGTCAGCACTGAGCAATTAAACAACCTCCTAGAGCCTCGTATAGAGCGTGCTGCCGATTTGGCTTGGCCATTTAAAGCGACACATGTTAAAAGCAGCCCCTTAAGTGCAGAGGATTCCTTAGAATTTGTAGGAACACCCTGCCGTTTAGGGAGAGCAGTGCTATCTGTCTATGGATATTTCAAAGAAGGGAAGAACACAAGGATTGCCAAACAGAGGGCTAGAAAGGAGGCCAAATACTTGGTCCGTAGAGTGCTTGATAAGCTGCTAGCGCGTATTGCTCGCAAAACCAAGACACCAATTTCTCAGGCACACTTTGATGAAATACACAATTGTCTGTTACTGAAGACAATGGCAGAATGGAATAGCACTATTAGTGTTACCAGATACAAGGCTACTGCTAAAACGATGAACAAGGCTGTGTTCAGTGAACTTTGTCAGGAGTTCGGCTCTGCAAAGGCGCTGCAGGCTGCCATGGCATCTCAGGATCCGGCCTTCGTTAACGCTGTTGTCCAGGCCTTGACAGCTCACCTGCAGTTGGCTACTTCTCCCACAGCTGATGCCCCAAAGACTGAAAGAAAACCTGGCAGGTTCATGAGAGGACTGAGAAAAATCTTCTGCAAATCAAAGAAGGCCAGAAAATGCAGCAGTTATGCTCCAACCTGTAGCCATGCAAAATCTGTCTCTGGCAATGAAGCGGTCGGCACAGAGAATGGCTTGTCTCCCCTGCCTCCAAAGAAGCCTAAACATCCCATCATCAGGTTCTTCAGATCTGTGGCCAGAGCTTTCACCATTTGCCGCACCAATGATGCGGCAAGTGAAGATTCCTCTTAACATCTTTTTGTATATTGCATTCATCTTGAAGAAATCATTTAAAAATGTTTTTAAAAAACAATACCCTATTCCCCTTCGCTTTTGAATGAGAAGATACTGATCAGAAACCAGCTTCAACCTTTTGGTCCTTTTCTCAACACAGAGAAAAGTTCTGGTCATCACAAAAATTACACAAATTTTCTTCTCCAAGATGAATGCAATATGGGCTCCTCCGGGTGCTCCGGTTTCCTCCAAAAACATGCAACATGACTATACATTGCCCATAAACGTGCTTCAATAAAATCATTTGCACTAAATTAGTTTTCATGTGTCTTTTATTATCATTTGCTATCAGAGGTGGACAGAGTTGTGAAATGTTTTATTCATGATAAAGTACTGCTAATTAGTTAAATTTCTAGTATTTGACTAGAAAATAAGTCAAGTGAAGGTAAAGGAGTCTGTCACTGGTCTGTCTGCAGTGAATCAGATTCAACCACTAGGTGGCAACAAATGACCATCAGTGTAGCCTATCAATACAGTCATTCAAATCAATATATTTAGTTGGAGGTACACATGCGCACACAAACACACACACACACACACACACACACACACACACACACACACACGTGAGCAAAGACAAACTGACACCTGTGAACTTGTTGGTATTACTTGTTATTTATGTATTTGACAGAAAGGAACATTGTAAAGGGTGTTTCGGTTTTGTCCAATTGCGTTGACTATGTCTTCACAACAGAGTTTGAAAGTGCAAAACACTTTTGATAGTTGTAATTGTGGGCTCAAAATCACATGTAGCATGCAAAGATGCATCAGAATATTTGTGTTGGAGCCATTTTATTTAATGAGCATATTTGATTGCAAGTAGTTGATTGGCTGAGACGTCAGTGTTCTTCCTTAAGTTCCAAAGCCACCAGAAGATTGGTGGAACTTTGAGTTGGTGATGTTGCCAGTTATTAGTTATAGAAAAGCGAAAGCGTGTCATGTATAGGGGTGTCACGATTTCGATTCTAAATCGAAAATCGGTCGAAATGAGCGTTCGATTTCAACCTTCGAAATCACAAGCAGGTTCGCGATTCTCCCAGTATTTTTTTTCTCTCCACCCCTGCCTACTTGCACGCGTCTGAAGAAAAAACAAACCAACATTTCAATGACGACACAGCTAGCTGCTAGAGAGCGCCCGTTCTATATTTCACTATAGCGCCCAAAAGCGCCCGTCATTTTTAAATCGTTTAAAATGTATCAAAAACTGAAAATCAAGTTATCAGCTTTGTTTTATATATACTTCAAGTTGTCATCGATGAACTGGAACCGGAAAATACTGTCTATCTGGTGACACTGAGACGTTTGATTTCCCCGGTTTAGTCGTCCTCCACCGGTAGATCTAAAAATGGCTTCGCCGGCTAAGCGTCACGCTTTTAAAACCTTCTGGAAGCTGTCAGATTGTGCTGTGAGACAGAACCTGACCCGCCGTATGTAGTGGAAAGTTACGAAGACATTGTGAGTTGAAGTCTTTTGATCGAAATCGCTCGATAAAACAAGACACAAGATCACCTTCACTAAACAGCGGGACCTACCTGCTCTCACCGCCGGAGACAGACGCTGTTTTCCGGGAGGCAGTGCGCCGAAGAGTTGGTAGGAGGACTGGCCGGGTTGCGGCGACTTTTATCCATATAAGTTTGGCGACTTATTCCATATTTGTTTGGCGACTATTATTGTCTGATCTTATTACTGTGTGGGCTGAAGCGCTGGAGGTTTTGTATGTATTTTGAAAGCTTATCGTTAGCCAAGATAGGAAGGATCTGTTTTGTTGTCATACTGTGAATGTTGACACTGAAGTAAGCTCAACAGTGACCGCCCACTTTTGAACGGCTCCGGTTCCAGGAAGTGAATTTCCCATTCATTCCTCCATTGACGTTTCAGAAAATCCTTATATAAAGAGTTTTAAGCCTGGAACCAAGCCAACCAACTACGAGATGAATCGTGACCATAAAACATTTGATTCGGAGCAAAAAAAAAAAAAATGGAAAACGGAAAAAAAGGCAAAAAAACCCCAAAAACGTTGCCTTTTTTTCTGTTTTCCATTTTTTTTTTGCTCCGAATCAAATGTTTTAAAACTTAGAAAAAATTTGACCATATGGCCTTAGTGTGGTACATTCCAAAAAAAATAAATATGACAGTTATATCACACTTGATACCATCTTTTTAAAGAAGAATTTGAAAATTTAAATGACAGTTGTCAGGGCATAAAACCAATGATCTGTTGATCTTTACAAATCAAGACTCGATAGTCTAACAATGGCATAGCAGTCAGTGCTGAAAAAAAAATGTTTAAATCGAAAATCAAATCAAATCGTGACCTTAAAATCGAAAGTCAAATCGAATCGTGGATTTGGAGAATCGTGACACCCCTAGTCATGTATGAGTTGTCAGAGCGGAAGTTACTTCTGTGATTACATAGTGGATGTATGTAAACTCATTACTCTTGGACAAACTACCTAAAAGAATCTTGTGTTTCTGCACTAGGAGAATATTGTCAAGCGAGGATGCAGAGGGACCGCAGCTGATGTGTTCAACCAGGACCAAGACACATCTACACTTTTTTGCCACTTTGCAACTTGGCTACTATAAGTATTATATGCTTTATTTACCATTTATGTATATATTTCATATCTCATTTGTCACATTTCTTTTTTTCAGTCATACCTGCCATTGAAACCAGTAAATAAACATTTTACAGTGTGAAAAAGACTTATTATTATTATTATTATTATAACTATTGTGTGTGTTTCGAATGTGTGTCTTAGATACTTTATTCTACAAATGTCACAGTATTACAGTATGGCTGACTTTGAGGGCCTGCCATGACTTTTTTTTTTATAGTTTGGATCTAAATGTTAGTGTGCAGTGAAAGTACAGGTCGGTAGGAGTGTTTTGACATAGAACTTGTGCACTTACAATGAAAGGTGACCTGTGTAGTGTTTAATCTGTGCAGCCTATGTAGTCCAAAAAGGCCAAATCTCTGTTTAAATGTAGAGGGGAACGTTCAACTAAATGATTACAACAATTTTTGTCATGGAAAAACATTGTACAGATTGTATAGTTGCATTTTGTTGTTTAATTATTTGTTTTTTGCGCAAAAAGACGTTTTTTTAGTCAACATTTGAGTGTTGTGGAGTTCTAGAAATTACGCTCTTATTCTGAAAAAACCGGACCGGAAGTCTTATTCTTATTTCAGCTGGCGGAACACCGTCAAAACGGGCCTACGTGTCTGCCTGTCTCTCTGCCTGGCCTTTATCTCAAACCTTGAATCACTGCAATGACAACATTCAGCAAGTTGTAGATTTCTCATTTTATTTCTCAGATTTTATGTTGTAGGCTATATGTAATCTTTCTTCCATGACAAAAAAAAAGTCTGGGGTCCATAGCTCACCATTTTGTTTCTCATGGGTTATGTTTCCAGTAAAATATAAAGAGGAGATGAAACATAAATAAGTAGTCGTTTCTTAATTAGCACTCAAATCTTTGGCAAGTGACGATATAATCATTCAAGTAAACCAAACTGATACTGAATCAAGCTTGAGTCTAGAAGTCCAGCAAGGCTAGACATGAACAGTCTAAATAGGCATAATAGGCTACATGAATAACTAATAAGCTTTACTTAAAAGGGAAAATAAAAAAGATTAAAGATTGCCATATGCAACCAAGAAAAATTGCTTTGGCACAAAGAACACAAAAATGTGTGTCACGTCTCCTGTGAGTATGGTATCTACATTTGTTCTTTTTGATGTGGTTAGACAACATCTTGGTGATTTCAGAGATGAGATGCCTCACGTTTTGACCTAATATTTTGGTTTGATGTCAGAGTAGGTTGCAGAATTTGAATTTGCAAAAACTGTCCCAGATTGCCTGATTTGACCCTACACTGAAACACTGAAAATTGACTTTTATTCATTTTTTTTCTCATTTATGTAACATTTATTTTACATTGAAGATGCAATGCAGCAGACACAAAATCTATACAGTTTCAAATACAAACCTCAGCTCTCAGTTGTTGGTGGATCCAATAGTGAACCAATGTAAAAACCGTCAATAAAGATTCTGTAGCAGCATGCTAGCACAACATCATGATCATTTCAACTCCACAAGATGGGAAATTAAGGCTAAACAGGCAACTGGCGAGTCACCTCCTAGAGCAGAACACCAGCTCACAACCCCAAAATACTCCATTCTCAAATACAATAGCACCAGTTTCCAGAAATGGGTTTCTTAAACACAAGTCAAACTGTGTACCCTCCAGCTTGAATAAAATGTTATTGAATTAACAGCACATCTCCTTGAAAATATTTCTTTCCACCTCTGACAAATACGCACTAAATCCCCAAAGAGTCAAGTGGAATATCCTTCCTTTCTGTCTTGAGGATTTTAAACAAGCCGGGGCCAAGACAGATCTGACATCGGCTTCAAATATTTGAACAAGCCGAGAAACATTCAATTAAACATTAGCCAGGCACTTTGCACAGCCCTAACTGTGGTGACATCACCGCAGTGTAAAATAAATCAAACGCTCCCTATTAGTTTCCTATGAGTGAGCTAAATTAATTCACTACTATTTCTGCTCAGCTCTGCGCTATAGAGCGGTTTGTTTGACATGTGCTGCAGACTGCCACACACACACATACAGATGTACATACACATGCACATACACACACCTAAATGCACACACACACACACACACTTTGAGTGGTTACCACCTCTCCAGTTGTTTATATCACCATGGTTTATGAGGTGCTGCTTCACAAATAGTATATCTGTGTTAATAAGTGTAAAAGAAAATCCTGACCCTCTCTGTCGTTCTCTCTATCTTTGTGTATGTCCTTCTTTCATTTTCTGTCTCTCTCTCTCTCTCTCTCTCTGTTTCTCTCTGTCTGTCTCTCTCTCTATTCCTAGAAGTGCGTTTGTGTAAAATCGGAGAGATTTAAGGGGTTCACAGGCTGGCAGCTTCATAAAACAGTTACAGAAACAGTTTATGTTTCTTTGTCTGTTTCTCTCTGTTTGTTTCTCTGTCTCTCTCTTAGTCTCTCTCTCCTCCTGTCTCCCTCTCTCCATCTGTCTTCCTAAATGAGTCCGGTATTTACAGAGATACAAACAGAGGTAAAGTAGAATATCTTTCCCTCGGACCCTCTCAGTATGGGACCATCTCTCTCTCTCTCTCTCTCTCTCTCTGTCTCTCTCTCTCTCAAATTCAAATAAGCTTTACTGTCAGGGCAAGACAATTTCTGTTACCAGAGCATTAGCAAGAATATAATCATCAACAATAAACAATCATATTAAGAAGTCAAATATTATACATATTAAAATATTATAATAGTGCATATTGTACAACGACAATTGCTATCTGTTCATGTTCATTCAGATAGCTTGGAAATATATACAATCAATATTAATAATAAAATAAGTTTATAGTAGCACAGAGAGCAGAGAATATTTATTTCAGTTTAGGGTCATAGGTTTATCTTATCTTGTCATTGGACATGAGAACAGAAAGTGTATTTCTGTCTCTATTTCCATGAGATTGCAGTGCTGCAGAGCCTCTGGTCTTTGGTTTTCCAGTTTTGTTTCAAACCTGGAAACCTAAAGACCAAACCTGGAAGGTTTTTTTTTTTCAATTTCCAGGTTATGGTCCCCAACTCTATATTTCCTAAAAATCTTTCTTTCTTTAACTTAATGAATGCTAAGGTATTTGGCCAATTTCATTTCTCTGTTAACTGTGTGATGGCGCTGAAGTTTATTCTGGTTTTTAATTCTGTTATTCCACTTATATGTGTAGCGCTGTTTTAAGTGGAGGTCAAGGCACTTTATTGTGTCTCTTGGTGTGTGTTGGTCTCTAGGTGTGTGTTGGTCTCTAGGTGTGTGTTGGTCTCTAGGTGTGTGTTGGTCTCTAGGTGTGTGTTGGTCTCTAGGTGTGTGTTGGTCTCTAGGTGTGTGTTGGTGTGTGTCTTGGTGTTGACATGCTGCTGAGGTCTGATACCAGCTGGTTCAGGGAATCACATTGTAGGGAATGCTGGTTGCAGAGAAGGGCTTGATATTTTAATGATTACTGGTCTGATTTGTTTAAATTTTAATTGTATATGGAGGGGTAACAGTTCTATTATTGTTACTACTAGCCTACTAGGCTACTACTACTACTACTACTGCTACAACTACTACTGCTACAACTACTGCTACTACATTGCTACTACCAGTGTTAGGCGGTAACACGTTACTCAGTAACGCGTTGCAGTAATGTGAATACTTTTTTCAGTAACAAGTAGTGTAAGGGATTACAATTTCAGGAGGTGGAGTAACAGAAAGTAATGTAACTAATTACTGTTCCTGTAGAGTAATAAGTAAAGTAATGTGATTACTTTTTAAAGACGTAATAAGTAAAGAGTAATACATTACATTTTCCAAGTAACTTGCCCAACACTGGCTACTACTGCTACCACTTCTATCACTACTACTAGTTCTACTGCAACTACTACCACTAGTGCATGTACAAACACCAAGTCAAAGGGACTGTTGCTAGGACAGGAAGCACACTTAAATTTTCTTCAGAAAATGTAGAATTTTCTAGTTATTATTATTATTATTGTGCATTAGTTTGGGAAATGTAGTAATATACCAAAAATACATTAGGTGGCGGCATTGCACTGTTTGCCCTTAAAGACTTTTATTTTGAAATTGGTAATACAGGAAGCCCAACTGAACCTCCCGCTGCCAACTTCACACTTGTTTTCTTGCGTGTGCGTGTGCACGTGCGTGTTTGAGTTTGACGGAGACCAGTGGTAAACCTCCGGACAGGACACAGTATTTGAATCACAGCCCACAGTAGAGCCAGTACTGTGTGTAGCCTCTACCGTAGCGTTTAGTTTAACAGGGATTTATAGTTTGACAAAGTTAACCATCTGCCGGTGGAAATGGTCCAGTAATTTAAGGTCAGTTGCTGATTTTAACGTTGATGTGTCGGGAAGTCTTACTCGACTCGTCTTGTCATTCAAATTTTTCATTTGCTTTGATTATTGACGTGGTTTGAAACTCGTTACGACACTGTAACGTTACTCACTGCGAAATGATCTGAACTGATTGAAGGTAGCCTAACACGTTCAACAAGCCAGGTTTTGTTGGCGAGCATAAGTAACAGTCAGTGTTTGCTGTCATTTTGAACCTGTAAGTTATTCATTATTGGCGGACATATTATTATTATTGGCGGACATATTATTATTGGTGGACATATAGGCTATCATTTGTATTGAGTGGTGAACGTGATGTCTTTTTCCATACATTGGAATAGTTTCGTCCCAATGTATTTGGGATTCATTCATGTTGAAACCAAAAATTGTAACTTCATACACTCTAAAACACAGTTTTTCAACCTTGTTACTCACTACTTTTACACCCGCCCGCCAAAAACATCAACTGTCCTGAGAAATGAAAACAAGGCAGCGAGATCACTAAGTTAGCTGTGTCAGCGTTAATCGAAATCACAGTCTTTGACACATGCTGTGTTGCAAAGTAAGATACAAAAAAACGGCAAGAAATGGCACGTTATTTCAAAGACTGTATCCTCATACAGTTTACTCTCCCATGCCCTACTGCATGCATTCCTTCATTTGGTCTGCTGGTTCAGGTGATGAATGACTTCAGTTTTCTCACAACCAGGGGCTTGAAATTTGCCATTAGCCACCAGTCAAAATCTGGTACATGCTGGCTGGTGGCTAATAAAGGGGAATGCCACCCATTTTAAGGATTCACATATGTATTCCTGCGCCCCAGGACTGTTCAGTCAATACTTGTGAACATGCACCGCCCTTTTCTAATAGCTAGAAACTTGAGGACTGACCCTTGGATATGTGATGCCACTTGGATGTAAAATCAGGCTCTGCTCCATAGACAGTGAATGGGGCGCTGCCTTTGTTGACCCTTTGTTAATTTTGGTGTGAGTTCTTGCACCCAAATGAGGTTTAAATTCTGGTTTATCTATTAGCAATGCTAGAATATGAGCTTCATTTTGGTGTGACATCTCAACTCAGCATCTTATGGCTCCACAAAGTCAGCAGCCCATTCACTGTCTACGGAGCAGCCCCCGATTTTACTTCCCAGTGACATTCTGTTAAATTAAAGGGTTTTCTCTCTGATTTTTATAGGTTTAGGAAAGAGAGGTGCAAGTTCACAAATATTGACTGAACTGTCCTGGGGCACAGGAATAATGTGAATTCTTAAAATGGGTGGCATTCTCCTTTAAGCTTGTTGTTTCTACTAACCTCACTTTGGAATGAACCTTCTTGGAACAGTCTTTTATTCTCAAAACCACCTCCTTGGCGAAGAAATCCAACTATTTGGTAAAATTGTGGACTCACTGGCCACAGTGGTCGGTTGACAAAAACTGTCTTCATACCCTGCAAACAACGACCTCCTCTCTGTTGTCGGCGGCATCAAAGTAGCTTCCTCACTGAAAACTATGAGGCCAAACTAGTTTTTTAAAGCTCCTCGACAGCCTGTCTCTCTCTCTGTCACACTGTCCCAGGACAGCACAGGGACTGCCACCACAAAACTAATATATATGTATATGCAAGTGTAATATATGTATGCAAGAATATATGCAAGTGTTACTCAAATCAACATTGTTTAATTAAGGTATTTGAATGGATGCTACAGTGATGTTCATTCCTCTGTTTATGAGTTGTATTTGCTACACAGGGTTGTTTTTCTAGTGAATTCCAGTTTGATTTTTATGCATCATGGGGTAAAAATCATTATAAATGGTGTGGAATAAGGAAATGAGGTACAAGCGCTGTTCCTTACTGATTCAGAAAGGAGCACATAAGTATCCATTTCCACAAGGAGTATTGTCATCATATGGGACGTGTATTCTGGCATTATTTTACTCATTGAAAATTTCTTTGTGGATTCTTCTTTGCTCTGTCTCACACACACATCATGTGCATTCTGTAAAGTGTGTGTGTGTGTGTGTGTGTGAGAGAGAGCGAGAGAGAGTGAGACTGTCCTGCCAGTCCAAAACAACAACCTATGAAGTTGGACAGTAATGCAGTTTGTAAGGACTACACACACACACACACACACACACACACACACACACACACAGGGTTTACAGAACGAGGGGGTTTTAGGGAATAAATGAGTTCAATGTGTGTGTGAGTTTCCATGACACAGCAGGATAGTTTCGTCACAGGCCGGAATGGCCTGAAGACAGAGGGAGAGAGGAAGCAAGTGTGTCAGAGGTGGAGAGACAGATAGTAGGGCAGGACAGGGAAAGAGACGGAGCGAGAGGGACAGAAGAGGGGAGAGACTGGGGGGAAAAGACAGGAAAAAAGAGACAGAAGAGAGGGAGTATGAGAGAGAAAGGAAGGAGGAGATTTGATAGAGGAGGCATGAAAGAGGAGAAGCGTTGAGAAAAAGAGAGAGGAGGAATGAATAGTGAACAGTACCATGTCTTTTGCCTGTAGCTGGAACTAATGGCAGTCAGATGTTTGCTTATTTATCTCCCTGTTTAGATGGATAGATGGGTAGGTGGGTGGACAGAGCTAAAGCAGCAGCTCTTCATTGGTTCCATATAAAACTGACTTTACAGACATAACTAGGTGAGAACAGAACAAACAACAACAATCGAAATACCGGTGCCGACAACTAGCAGCAATAACATCATCAAAAGACAAGGCTTTGTTTAGTGAATGAGTGAGGGGAAAAAAAAATAGTAAACAAAAGCAATGTCGTTAAAGTGCATTGGTCTTTAACAGAATGAAGTGCTTCCTCTGTGACTTGCTCACCAAGTGTGGCTTTAGTGTTTTCCTCTTTGTTCACTGTCAGACAGTCACAGTGACTTGGTTTGGGTTTCTGATGCTGATAACAAAACTGCGGTTTACTGCACCAGTGACCAAACCCTGACATCTGCTGCACGTGTGTGTGTGTCAGAGTCCTTACGCAGTATCGAAATGTACAAGTTTATAGCAGTGTTTGGGTGTGTCTGTGGTTGTGCCTTTGTATGTACATGAGTCTGATGGAGTGTGCTTTTGTGTATGTGTGTTTCTGTATGTCTACATGCATCTGGAGGAAGCTGTGAGAAGAGAAGTTTGTGTGTGTGTGTGTGTGTGTGTGCATGTGTGTGTAGTGTTGAGAGCCTTTAATGAAACCCATTTTATCAGTTAAAAGGTTGGTGGTGATGGTTGCTGGGTTTTAGCCCTACTTTGTCCATGTTATATTTTATAAATTCAATAATAGGGCTTTTGCAGTCATAACGAAACCATCACTAAACTAAAACTTTTCCCACAAACTGTATATGTTTAGAAGCTCTAGTTTTGGTTCAACTAAGAATGAAACTAACAGGATCAGCATCTGATTTGGAAATCTGTGGTGAGGGATGGTAAAAATGTGAAATATTTGACCCACCGCCACACCTCCTTCTGCTGTTGTAGTCAGCCAGAACATTGTCAGATTTTACCACAGTCGCTCTGAAAATCAAATGATATCTCCTGGTTTACTGTCTATCATCTGATCTAAATACTCACTGCGTGTCTGCTCCCGCCCGGCAGCGTGTGTGTGTCTGTATGTGATGGCAGAGCTCCCGTCTGGACTGCTGGAGGCATGTGTAGTGGTGGGAGCCCCCAGTGATAAGCTTCGAGAGATATACCAGGTACACACACACACACACACACACACACACACGCACACACACACAAAAACATTTACATGATCAAACTAGAATTGATGCACTAGGTATGCAAACAAACAGACACACACAGGCTGCCATTACAGCTTGCATTGACATGTTTCTTGTATCAAGATAGAGTCTTGGATTAGTTTTGAATTATCCATAATTCATAATGCACTTGGTATTAAAAATGTGTCTCAACTATCTGGAATGAACCACAAAATAATTAAGGTTCCTCCATATTCAGTAGTGACGTTAGAACATCTACATGTGCACATGATTGTTGCCCCTCTAAGTCAAACTTTTTTATCATAAAAACAAGAAGAAAAAGGTCTACAAAAAGTCAGACAATACAGCTGAGTCCACAACAACAGAAACTACTGCTATCAGATTACTCTCTGTCCTCAATGTGCCTCTTTCACCTGGACTAATCTCTACATACAAATTGCATGTTAATGCCAGGTATGAAAGGGGTCACACAGATAACACATCTTATTCAAACAATTAATGATAATAATTATGAAATTATATACCATGAATAAAGTTTGTAAGATATACAATAACAACATCAGGTTCAAGTATTTGACCACTTTTATGAATGTGAAGTACATAGCTTGGAAATATACAGTTGTGTTGCACATACAATTACAGTAATTAGCCTATACAACATTGTTATCTCATTCACTCAATCTGATTGGTCCAAGCCACATTCAAACTGTTCCGATAACTCCCATAAAACATGCTAGTTGGCTAACTATCTTGTTTCTCTTAAGGATGTTCTTTACTGTGATTATGGTTTTTCTACTGATGGCACTCAGCAGCGCTCCGTACTCCATACCATATGTTGCATCACAGTTGTACCCATAATCACAGTGAAGAACATCATCTTTGGTATTAATGCAGTATTGTGTGATTTACCGTACGTCGGTATTTGTAAACGTAAATGTAACACTTTTTCTTCATGCACACTTGTTTCGCAATTCTTCAAAGGCTTATCAAAGGTACAAGGTGCAAAAACCACAGAATTTATCTCCTTTAATGTTCACTATGTTGTTATTGACAGTGCAACCATAGCAACAACAAGGCAGGCATCATATGTACAAAACCAGAGTTTCTTCCACTTAGCATTCATTCCTCACTGCTTAATATTGACCTCATGTACATTTCCTTAAATTTTATTTATTTGAATGTGAGTTGATAGTACAGCTAAGTAAACTATTTATTTATTCTCTGCGATGTTTGAATTGATTTTGTATAGTGTGCGAATGTGTACAGTCACTGCTACATTGCCAGAACTATAAACCCTAATACTTCCAAAATCTGTCAGCTGCAGCAGCAGAGTAAGTTAAAAGATCTCCCCCTGCTGGAAGCCGAGGTACTGCAGGTCCATGCCCCGCCCTTTGTTTCCAAGGAGACCAACTCCAGCCAGGTGATTGGTCCAGCTTTCAGCCGTGTCCAGAGGAGGAAGAGCTTCATCAAGAAGGTTTAATATTTTTTTCACTTTTGAAACAAGTATGAACATTTGATGTGCATTTTTTTGAGGGTTTGACTTGCATGAAAGATTTTACGAACCTGAACAACCTTGTAAAGCTTCAAAATGCATTATATTTGGCTGTTGTCTGCTGCCTTTAACTTACATTTGGATAATGGACTAGGCATTTCAAAGCATATTTAGCTGGCCTCTGTGTGCAGTCTGCTTTAGAAATAAAATAATTGGTTATTTGTTTGCAGAAGAGGCGAGATCGCCCTGTGGAGGCGTCGGCTAATGGAGAACCAGCCAGTCGTGTTGAAACAGCGTCGACCACCGAGGACATCAGTGTTCCAAAGGACCTGGACCTCATCGCCTTGCCACAGCTCTGTTTCCCCGGTAATGTTTGTTTCCCTGGTGACAACAATGTTACATTCAGTCATGCAACAACAAGTTGAAATCATAAAAAGTGCACATCTGTTTGATAACCACACCTGCCTTTACCTTGGTATGGCAACCTCTGTTTGCCCAGTATAATCACTTCTGTTTCTCTGGTAACAAGACTTGGCTTTTCCCCAGTAACCTTACTTCATTTTTCCCTTTTAAACAAATGTCTGTTGTTCTGGTAACAACACCTTCGTTTCCATGTTTTCAACCTCCATTTCCATGGTAACAATAACATCTCTGATGGCCTCTCTGTTTCAAGACCTCTCTCTTTAACATAGGGATTTGAAGCAGTTAAATGTTGGGATGTACTTCTGTTATTTCCATGTTTCCAGCACTGCATCCAGCATGATGGTCTCTGAATCTGTCTCTGAATCAGAGTCACTGATAAGCAGTGTTTAGATACTGCCGTTTTCAGTGGCAGCCATGTTGGCTCCACCATCCTGCTCTATGGCTATTGCTAAGTAACTGGTGTTTCTATGTCAGCTGATTTTTACAATGTTCTAGGGAGGAGAAGCAACATGGCGTCTATAGTCCCACTTCACTGTGTTTATGTCTCTGCTCTGTTCAGTGGCACATCTTGAGACTTCTTGATTTTCATTGGCTAGGTGGACTTCAATTAGCCAATGAGCAGAGAGAAGACTGTTATCACTTCCTGGTTTTTACCGACCTGTTTGGAAACCGAACACACGGAGTTGTAGTACAATACCACAGAGCTGTACAGGTACACACAGACACACACACACACACACACACACAGAATACTGAATACTTGTGGTAGTTTTGCAATACTGAGGAAACATGTTGTTAATTCCAATAAATACACACATGTTTCTTGTTGTTGTATGCACTGTCTCAACTCTGGTTTCCCATTGGCTGTGTACTCCATCAGTCCTATCACGAAAGCAGTATCCAGAATGGCCATAGGTGGAATTCATCCAAGTCCCGCCTCTACGCACCTTTTGCTGTCTGTGTCATCTCCAAGTTCCCTTATTACAACGCCCTGAGAGACTGCCTGTCATGGTAATAACATCTATTAGATAGACAGAGCTGCCGGATAACCTGGCCTTGGTAAAGTGTTAAACAACAAAGACAAATTTTACCCCAGTCTCTCTTTCTGTCTCTCTCTGTCTCTCTGTCTCTCTCTCTCTCCCTCCCCTCAGTCTCCTGGTCCAGTTGCGGCCTGGCAGGCAGGCTGAGTTTGAGGAGACGGTCAAAGAGTTTTCGGCCAAGCTGTCGCTGGTCCCCATACCTCCTCCTGGACAGCTACATGTGGTTAGATGACATCACTATTCTTGTCTTGTCTCTCCTCTCTATCTAGCTTTCTCTCTCCATTTGTAATGTGTGTCTCTCTAGTTATCTTTCTGTATTCCTCTGTCTATCGCTCTTGTGTATCTGTCTGTCTCTGTCTGTCTGACTGCCTGACCTTCCCTTTTTCTTAGATCCTTACAGTAGTGTGTGTGTGTGTGTGTGTGCGTGTGTGTGTGTGTGTGTGTTAGTCGTTCAGTCTGCGTCCTCTCCAGGTGGTTCTCCCCTCCAGAGAGGATCAGGACGGACCCGTTATCGACATCGACCTGCATCTGCCATTCCTCTGTTTCACACACACAACACTGCTGCAGGTAATGCAGAACACACATCCTGCCAAAGCATGACAAATAGCATAAACTAGCATGACAAAGCATGACATAGAATGGAAAGGCATGGTGAGGCAAGAAAAAACAAGAAGTCATGCAATAACTATATTCAATTAGTTTTAGGTTTTGGTGTTTCTTTGTTATACGTATAATTTAAAAACATTCCAGCTGTTAGGTAGACTGTTTGGTTTATGTGTCCATGCATGCTTCAACGTTTGAATAAGCTTTGCCGCAGTGTTGCAATGTTTATCTGTAATGTATTTAATATTATACAATGGGTAGTTTTAGCCAAGTAATCTGATTGGTCAAAGATGTGTTCCGACTGTGCCGGTAATTCCCAGTGAAGCTGTTAGCTGCACTATATTGGTTGTGATGTTAACTCTTATGATAACCAGAGAGCTACAGTAGTTAGTGAACTTCCTCCTGGTTTTTATTCTGGCAAATATTGCTTAGCCAAAAAGCATTTTGTAATGTGGCTGTGGGTATGTTGGTGATGCAAGAGAAACGAGGAGGCGCAGACAAGTCCTAACCATAATTCAAGTCAAGAATACCCTCTCGGATATTATTGCTACACTCACATATTGCACAATTCAGACAAACTACTTCTTGTGGGAAGTAATATAGCACACAACATACAGTCCATGATGAAATATCAAAATAGAAAAAATGCCAAAATACTCTTAACCCTCCTGAGACCATTACTTTCCCCCGTCCATCTCCAGGTCCTGTCCTGCCTCCTCCAGGAACAGAGGCTGGTCTTATTCTCAGCTGACTGGGCCAGACTCACTCTGGTCGCAGAGAGTCTGCTGCTCTACCTGCAGGTCAGTGAAGACAAGTGGTGTTTTCCCAGACATCAGTTAAAGCTCAGTGGAATAGAAACCTTATAGCTGAATGGAGTAAATAGTTACACAATTTTTACAACTTCTGTGATTCACTTTGTACTTCTAAGAAATGGCTAATGGCTCCTACGGCCTTTCTTAATCCATTAAATCCATCTGTCTGTCCAACTATCCATCCATCCATTCACTTCCTGCTATTCCCTCTCTTCCAGCCTCTGTGCTGGCAGCAGCCCTATGTTCCTGTCCTGGCTCGAGGAATGCTGGACTTCCTCATGGCTCCTACTGCCTTCCTGATGGGCTGTCACATCAGCCATTTTGAAGAGGTCGCCGCTGTGAGTACACCCATTCGTTGTCAGCGGGGCATCTGCAAGTTTTGTTTCTCATCAACATCACAGAGTCTTGGCTTTCTAGCTGAGAGAGTCGAGTTGTATTGGCAAATCCAGACTGACCTTACCTGTCCAAGATGATGGGATCAGCGTTAGACTTCTGTTAACGGGTGGATTTTGGCTTAAAGGATTCTTAGCTGTGGCTAAAACAGGCAATTTAAAAACACATTTCATCCTGTACACCAATGCTTTAAAATGTAAAGGTGGGGAAGCAGATTACTCTACTATATTTACACATCGCCAACCATAGGGACTGTTGGTGACAAAAAGGTTCACTAGCATAATATTAGATTGCTATTTCAAAGCTGCTCTGAGACTAGACAACTGCTCCATTATCAGATTGGTACTATGAGTTTTTTTGAGTATTTGCTGGAATAGTTAAGATAGTTTCCATTGCATGTAATCTCATGTGGATTATGAGATGGTAATGATTGTGTTACAGGTATTAGTCAGAACCCCTGGCATTACTACAAAAATGGATATTAGTGACAAAAATGTTAATTCTTCAGGCTAAAATGCCAAAATCACACACATTATAAAAACCATTATAAAAACGCTTGACTTTGTGACACAGAGGTAGTCAGTGATTACCTCTGTGCCATGCATTTAGAATGTAAAATGCTTGACCCCTCATTATTTAACCTACAACTAATCAATATCCAATAGCAATTATTGGGTCCACACCCCACCCCGCCCTGTCATGTTTTGACCCTTGGCCAGAGAGGACAAGACTCTGAGCCACATCATCACCATAAGATTTACTACAAGTATTGTGTAATGGCTGGTGTGTGATTCAAATGGGCAGTCTTTTATTCACTGTCCTGGCTGAGCTCACATATTTAACAATAACTCTTTATTCTCCACTGCATTCATCTAGATTCAGTAGTAGCAGCAATAGTAGAATTCTTTCATACAGTAGCTCACATTTAACAGTAACTGTCTATTCAAACTGACTGGGCCCTGCTCTATTGGACTGAGTTGTACTGAATTGTATCCATTGTACCTACAACACTGTGTGTGTTTGTGTGTGTGTGTGTGTGTGTGTGTGTAGGAGACAGAAGACCTAATCCTGGTGAATATTGATGATGGCAACATTCAGTCGTCATGGTCTGAAAGCATTGACCTACCAACTATCCCTCTGGCTGCTGCTGACAGCTTCATATCAAGGTAACACACACACACTTATTCTAGTGGGTTTTTTTTCACTTGGATGAAACTGTTAAATACAAGATGTAAAAAACAGTCAAGAACCACTCAAGGACCGCTCAAGGCTCAAGGACGGGTGCTTGCCGAAAGCGGGGCTTGAACCCAAGTCCTGCCCTACTCACCACGCCACCCTGCTGTTCACAATTTACAGAGTTTACTATGTAATATAATCTTTTAAGCACTGCAACCTGCAGTAGAGCCACAGCTTGGATCAAAACAGGGACAGATGTGGAACCATAATTAAATGTAACCCCTAAATACCTGCTAAATAGAATTACAAAGGAATCCAAGGTCTTTCTGGGTTAGATGCTCCTTACATACTTTGTGTGTGTGTGTGTGTGTGTCTAGGGCAGAGTGTCTCCAGCTTCACTATGACTTGGAGCTGTGTCACCTTGGAGCAGGAACCGACGCCAATGACCTGCGAGGCCAACGCAGAGACTGGCAGAGACGCCTCAACACACAGATACAAAACATCACCCTGGAACTACTGGTCAATGTCTTCAGGTAGGGCTGTGTGTGTGTGTGTGTGTGTGTGTGTCTCCTGTACACAGCAATCTTTTCCTTACAAGTAGTTGGTGATTCTAGGGAATAAACTGCCTGCTAGGGTAGAGTTTGTCAGACATTAAAATGTATTAGAATTCAATTTCTGAGTTGGATTTAAGTTGTTGTTTTTTTTAATCTTTCTGCCTGTCTGTCTGTCTCTGTCTCTGTCTCTGTCTCTCTCTCACTCTCACTCTCACTCTCAAACACTCTCTCTTTTTCTTTTTTTCTTTTTCTCTTTTTCTCTGTCAGAGGGGTCCAGGACTTCCTAAACTATGAGCACAGAGTTTTTAACAGTGAGGAGTTTCTGCGGACCAGGGAGCCAGCAGACCAGCCCTTTTACAAGAAGGTACACACACACACACACACACACACACACACTTTGACTACCTGTGCTGCATGTTTCTTTTTGTTGCATGACCATGGGTGTGTGTGTCCCCAGGTATTAGACACCCATATCTTCCACTCCTTCCTGCGAGACAGGCTGAGCAGGAAACTGGATGCCTTCAGCCGCATGGAGCTCAACACACGCAACCATGCACAAAGGTATGACGTCATCACTGAGGGTCCGAGGTAAACGGGTAAGATTGGGGGGTTAATGTTGAAGTAATGGTGGCTCAGTGTTCAGGCCAAGTAGGTCTGTTTTGACATTTAAGTCAGTCAATTCCCGTGTTACACACAATGTGAGACATAATCTGGTTCCTCACACGTCCCTCTGAGGGACTTTCAACAGAGGTGTGAAAGAGTTGGAACAGCCTCTGGAGCAGGTCTGCTATATCAGTGTTAATTTTCTACAAGAGAAAATACTCTGCTCAGGCAGCCACTGAAGGAAAAAAGGTTTAGTTTAGGTGTAGTCCAAGTTAAACCAGAAAGAAAAAATAGCTTTAGTTTAGTCCAATTTCACATGCAAGTATTTCAAACTGTAAAAAAGTCTAATAGCCCGCAAAGTTGAATTTTGTGGAAGTGTCTGTGCCGGGAATCGAACTCGGGTCTTCTGCAGTCTAACTCCCTGCTGGCCACGTGACCCATAAACCGACCGACCGCCTGACAACATAGAGCTCCTGCTGTCGCGGGGCTAAAAATATGTCATGCCAAAAGAGGAAAAAATTTGAGAAAAGTAAAGATGACTGACACTCATGTAGTGAGTAACTGGATCTGTATTGTGTGTCTCTTTTCCAGCAGAGGTGGCACCTAATGTATAAACAGTTATAATAATGAATCCATGTTTACTTCATATTTATCTGGGGTTGCCTCCCCACAGCTATAAAATTGTAAATACAATGAAAATTCATCATCTGGCTTTATTGCGCAGCTTTGCCCCCCAAAAATAAAAGTACAGCACAATTGCCCACATATCATGTATATCCACACAACAGCCTTCTTAAACTGCTTAAACCTTCTGAAACTGATCCTGGAATTAACCCAGGAGTGAACCTTAGCATCTACAAAAAACACTGAACAAAGTTTCTCTCACTCTCTCCCCACCCCCCGTCTCTCCAGGAACCGTGCTATGACAGAGTCTCCTCGGCGTCCTCCCATGTCTGAACTGTCCCGGAGCGGCTACAGCAGCTACACCAGTCCAGAGAACAGGCTGAGCAGGAGGCTGGGAGCCAGCCTGCCCAACCTGGAACAACCTGCCACTGACACACCTGCCATCAACCCCAACAGACCAGCCTCGCTCAGGAAGATGACTCCTGACACCGGTCAGTACTGACGGAGGGATGGAAAGGGGGAAGGGATGGATGGATAGTGGCTTGATGGAAGGAAAACAATAAAGACAGTTACTAATTTCCTTTGTGTGCATCCAGGTTTGAAGTCCCCGCAGAAAGCGGTGAAGGTTTTCCGTCTCCCAGAGTTCCCCCCTCCTCTGGCCTACCACTACGTCCAGAACTATTATGCTGACATGGTCGCGTCCCTGGGGAAGGCTATTAACGCTGCGCCACCCGACGACTCTGCTATACTGGCCAGGTACTGGGAGGAGAGGAGAGGAACAGAAAGCAAAAAGTGTCAGTTGATTGAAAACAAATGCAAAAAACTGCTGAATAATCTTTGAAATGTGTAGCTGAAAGGCCTTTCATTTTTAAATCCAAAGTATTTCATATTAATACGAGTGGATAGATTGATACTCCTGGCACAGTTTGACAGCAGAAGATTATTGATGTTGTGCTGTCTGATAGTGTGTGAGTAGTGTGTAATTGTGAAAACACTTTTGTGCCTTCCATCACCTCTATGTTTACATACTGTCAGTGAGTTTTTTCTGAGAGAGCTGCCTATTCTTATCAGATTTCCTACTGAATTGCTGTTTTATGAGAATGTTCATGTCTTTTTTGTCTCTTTGTATGTTTTTAGACCACAATGCAAATACGTTTTTGACTCTTTGATATATAATTTTGGGATTCACTTTGAAATTGTCCACCAAACTAAGTTAGACAGCAAAACTAAACTAAACCCATTTTCTGGTGTGGATAGGCCTAAGATGAACTACACCAAAAAAAATTAACTGAATATGAATTAAGTTCCTCGCATATCTCTTGTCTTTTCTGATGAACTTGCACATCTTAAGTCAGTCAACTATAGGCATTAAACAGACCCTTGTACCTTGTCAGACACCTCATCCCTCTAACTTCAGTCCCTCTCTCCCTCTCTCTCTCTCTCTCTCCCTCTCTGTGTCTAGGTACCACTACCTGCGTGGTTTGGTGAACACAGTGTCCAACAGACGTCTCGATGCCTTGGAGGACTTCCAGAGTCTTTATAAGACGGACTCGGATATCTTCCCCTCTCAGATGGTCAAATCCCTGGTCGACTCCCTGCCTGAGGCTGAGCACTTGCAGGTCAGGCCGAGTTGTAGATACTTAGCCAGGATGAGAAGGACACTGTCTTGTATTTTATCATTGAGTTGTTATATTAAGATGTGAATGCTGTTACCCAGCTGCACTTAAAGTAGTTATATCCAGAGCCACAAATATATTATATACCCTATTATATTATCTCTGGTCACAATTACCAATCTCTAACTGAACTTGAATACTGATAGTGATTATGATGATGAAGGTGTAGATGGCAATAATGATGATGATGATGAAGGTGAAGATGATATCAACAATGCTGATGATTCTGGTAATGATAACCATAATGTTCAGGACTGTGATAATAATTTTAGTAACCTCCTCACAGGTGGACAGGCGCCCAGAACTAAAGCGCCTCATCAGTCGGGTCAAGAGGGACCAGGAGCGGGAGCGTGCGCGCCACGGCAACGAGCAGGAGGAAGGTGCCATAAAGCGTTTCCAGCTGCCAAAAAAATACATGCAGCTGGAGGAGTTTGTGAAATGTGTCCAGGAGTCTGGCATCGTAACAGACCAAGGAACCATTCATAGACTCTTTGATGCTCTGACTGTAGGTAGGTTGTTTACATATATATTTATGTGTGTGTGTGTGTGTGTGTGTTTTACCCATGAGAGGTCCAAATTTGGTGAGGATTTTAATATTGAATCAAAGTCTATGGGTCATGAAACTGTATAATATACTGTAAAATCCTCATGAGACACACATGTGCATGTGTGTGAGAACTGTTGAGACTTACTTTGAAGGTTTTTTTTTTCACTGCCTCCCACACCTCAGTGCACACACACACACACACACACACACTCATGCACACAAACATTCAACTATACCCCTCCTTCCCGCTTTTTTCCAGTCAAACATTCATTCCTCAGGTTAATCATTACCTCAGTCCCTCTTGAAGAAGGAGAGTTTGTCTTGCAGGGCCGTTGTGTTGCCATAGCCAAGTTCGAAGCTATGTTACACATGACCAGGGCATGACAATAATCTGTTGCATCAACTGTTCACAGTAGCCAGTGCGTTCACCAGGTAAATTACGGTAATTTCTTGGCGATTTTAGAATAGAAACAGGTAGTTGAAGACAAGCAACTTTATAGCAACTTTTGGGAACATTTGGTAATTTACTAGCAGTTGGCTGGTGGCTAGTGGTAATTCCAAGGCCTACCTATTACTTATGATGAAAATAGCTACCTCCCTATTGATCCCAGCTGTGTATAAGCCCCAGTTGGGTTTGGTTTCTTTACAGTAGATTCAACTTCACCCCCCCCCCTGCCCTGCCACACCATACAAAAACATTCTGGCTGTGAGCATCCATTGTTTCAGGTCATTACTCCTTTAATCATCGGCAGTGTTTCATTTACATTTTAGACATTTAGCCGACGCTCTTATCCAGAGCAGAACTGAGTGCACCAGTAGAATAAGCTTCACTTCCTAGATTGCCAACATTACAAGCAAGTAAGCAGTGAAAGGGTCAGAGCCGTAGCGCCCTGACAACATTCCTGTGAACTTCAAATCATCATGTAAGAGAGAAGGGCTAGGGAAAGAAATAGGAGACGTGAGAAGTAAGGAAAGAGTGGTTGGGGATTTTTTGTTTTTTGCTTCAAGATAAGAGCGTGTTTGAGCAAGGAGAGGAGGAGGAGATAAGAGAGAGGGGATGTTTTTGAAGTGATGAGTTTTCAGCCAAAAGCGTAAGATGGAAATCTTTCTTTGGCAAGGAAGGTGGGATTTTCTGTTATCGGAGAGAAGCTCTCTTGTCCCGTTTGGGTGTAGCGAAAACACATGCCTTCCTTCCCTCCTGCAGAGTGTGAGGCGGAGACAGCCAAAACAACCAAATAACCAAAAAATATTTTCAACTCCAGAAATCCAAATGCAGACTACTTCAGTGCAGTGGGTCTGTTTTCACAGGAATAACTCTCTGGTGTGGAGGATTACATTGTTTTGGAGTGGGAAAGAGTAAGACTGTCAGAGCTGTGTGTGTGTGTGTGTGTGTGTGTGGTGTGTTGGTGAACAGAGATTTTGTATTGAATCGTTGTCATACAGTACCTTAAGTCACCATGAAACATCATTTTGAGAACATCTTGCCTCTGTAGTCTGACATATTTCCTATTGAAACAGGATGTGGGGCGGGACATAACACAGGGAGGGATCATTCGAAATTGTAAACCAGTGGGATATCAGTTAGGGAGAGAAAGACTCTATATGAAGTCACTGTGTTGCAATACTGTAAGACCTGCAACCGCCAACTGCTCAGCTCACCCCGCTGGCATGCTGACAGATTAGATTGTGTGGAATGGGAAGACTGTGACTGGTCAGCTCCCAGATGTTTATATGTGCGTGTGTGAGTGTGAAGCAGGGCGTTGCCGAAAAGTTTGCTCAGTCAGCCTTTTCTGGGTAAATGAAGATTAAAATATAGCTTGCCCTAGATGGTTAACTTTCATTTGGTCCTACTCCCACAGAGCAATATTGCATACCCACACGTTATCATCATTTTAAAAGTGTGTGTGTTTGTGGGTGTGTGTGTGTGTGTGTCCCAGGACATCAGAAACAAGTCGGTCCAGATCTATTCAGAGTGTTCTACACCATCTGGAAGGAGACTGAGGCTGAGGCACAGGAGGTCTGTATATACTCTATGGACATAAATACACTTTTTGATGCCAAACCCCTTTATTACAGTTCAAATCCCGGCCATGATTAATCAAGCACACCTCAACAAGATAATTAAAGTTAAATTCAGTGGGCTAGGCATTAGGTAACTGAGGTAAAATTGGTCTTATTCAAGGACTAAGTATTAGGACTTGTCTTGTGAAGTTGTAATTATTTAAATATAGTTTAACATGGAGGTCAATAAAGACCCATAATCAAAAGCTGACAGTCTGTTCTTTTACTCGATATTGATCTTTTGATTCCAGCCAAGCACTACAGCAGCTGATTTCACTGATTAGTTCCTCTCAACAGCAATAAAGCTTTCCCACGGCTGACCCGTATGAATGTGTTTCTCAGGTGTGTCTGCCCGTGTCCGTGTCGGAGCACATCGAGCCCAGCGAGTGCGTCTTCAAGCTGTCGTCCTCGGTCAAGACGAGCCGCGGCGTGGGGAAGATCGCCATGACTCAGCGACGGCTCTTCCTGCTGACCGACGGGCGACCGGGTTACGTCGAGGTGGCACAGTACCGAGATATAGAGGTGAGACGAAAGAAATAAAGAATGGAAGAAAGTACTGTTGGCGTACAGAGGATTCTCTTCTCTTCTCTTCTCTTCTCTTCTCTTCTCTTCTCTTCTCTTCTCTTTCATACCAACTTTACAGTCTAGAACGAGCTCTGTTCTCAAGATATTTGTCTTACTAGTTTGTAAGTAAAATTACATTGTAGTGTGCTTGTGTGTGTCTCTGCTCTTTATTTTTCATCTTACAAAACAAATAAGCAAGCATCCCCTCCTTGTAGCTGCATGTCAGTGGCAGGAGGGAGGCATTTCAAATCAATGTAATAACTAATATTATATCTCCTCTCTCTCTCTCTCTCTCTCTCTCTCTCTCTCTCTCTCTCTCTCTCTCTCTCTCTCTCTCTCTCTCTCTCTCTCTCTCTCTCTGTGTCTCTGTCCCTGCAGGAGGTGAAGGTTTCCTCGGCTCCCTTCCTGCTGCTGCGGATCCCCAGTCTGAAGCTGCGTGTTCGGGGCAGGAAGGAGGCGTTCGAGGCCAATCTGAAGACGGAGACTGATCTCTGGAACCTGATGGTCAAGGAGATGTGGGCCGGACGCAACATGGCCGACCAGCACAAGGTGAGGCGGCGTGTGTGTGTGTGTTTATGACGGTATCAGAGTGTGGAGGAGAACAGGGCAGTTAGAAAAGAGAGAGGAGGAAGAGTGTGAGAGAGAGAAAGAAAGACAGAAAGAGAGAGTGCACACACACACTCACACACTAACAAAGACAGTGGGTTTCCTCTGTGAAACCAGATGATGATGTACAACCTCTCTGTCTCTTGCTTCTCTTCTTTTATCTCTCCCTGCCCCTCCCCTCTCTCGGTCTCGGTGTCTCTCACTTTTTCTCTCTCTGTTTTTCCTACGCTCTCTCAGTTCCTCTTATATACATGACTGAATGCCAGTAAGCCAGTATGTTAGGAATGTACATTCACAGGTCAGCCTGTCTAACCAGCTTGATAAGCAGCAATATTGTCGACTCATCTGGCAGCATGACAGCAACACTGAGAGCAAATAACCAAGGAATAAGCTGTTGAATTAGGTCAATTAACAAACAAGCTCTCTCTCTCTCTCTCTCTCTCTCTCCTTCTCCTTTCACTCTTTCTGTCTACCTCTGTTTCTCTGCCTGCTCTTATCAATACCTTGTTAGATTTAGAATTGATTCAGAATAATTTAATATATAATATATATACATTTAATAATAATAGACTTGCTTTTATGTAATTGTTTTTGATTTGGCTACTTTTTATTCTTATGTTGTTTCTCATATTTTACATTTTTAACCCTTTAAATGTTTCCCAATTTTTTTTATCTCATACATATTACATATATTACATACATATTACATATATTCTGCTGTTCTTTTTTTCTGCCTTTTTGTGAAATACTTTGTCAAGTCTGCTTTTAGATAAGTGCTGCATATCAAGTATGTTATTATTGTAAACGGACCTTTCTCTGTCTGTCTGTGTAGGACCCCCAGTACATGCAGCAGGCTCTGACCAATGCCTTGTTAATGGATGCAGTGGTAGGCAGCCTGCAGAGCAACAAGGCCATCTACGCTGCTTCTAAACTGGCTCACTTTGACCGCATCAAGATGGAAGGTAGATGATGATGATGGTTATGATTGTTGTCAGTTTAGATATTAATATAATGTCTAGTTTGCTTTAGTTTGTCCATCTACACTGCTCTTAAGCTAAGGTAATACTAATTTAGTTTGCTGTGGTCTGGTTTGGTTTCTATAGCTTTGTTTGAAACACAGTGAAACACAATTTAAATGGGCCTGTAAAGGGTTAATGAGTTGCTTCTGAGTTGTAGCGTGCCCACTACAGACACACAGTTTAGTAGGGTTTGAAATCATCTGGAAATGGAAATGTTAATGAGCCCTAAGTACAGGGTGAGTCAGAAGTTGTCTGGAGATTTTTCGTGCTATTTTGAGTTTTTAGTGCAACTTTTTGGCCTGAGTTCATCACCTTGGAGAAGCTTAAGGTTAGTTACATCTCTTAACAATACTTATTGTGTGTGTCTAGTGCCTATGATGGTTCCCAAGACAACCGCAGAGACGCTGAAACACAAAATTAACCCTTCCCTGGAACTCACCGCACCTCAAGCTGTGGACGTACTTCTATACACACCAGGTACACACACACACATTCATCTACACACACACCGCTCCCGTGTATGTCCTGTAACCCGGCAACCTCCTCAGCGTTCTTATTATCACTGTGATGACAAGTATCAGGTTGGTCTCTCTCTCTGATTGGTCATTGTCTATGATTTGATTGGCTGTTGCAGCCGCAGGGCAGTTTCACTACACAGGGTTTCAACCGTGACACAGACACACACTCACTGACATGTGCACAGACAGACAACCACAAACATGCTCACACAGAGACAGACACACACACTTGACCTTTGTTTTATATCATCACCTCTCGCCGACTCACTCGCGCTCCTTCAGACAGAGGGAGAGCGTCATAAAGCTGACAACTAATAAAGTTTCTCAACACCACTTCCTCCTCTGTTCTGCCCCCTCCTTTATGGGAAAACACAAATAGAAGTCAGCCAGAATCCCCAAAAATACTGGGAGGGAAGGCTCTCCTCATACAAATACACAATATAGCTTTGACAATGGGAGCTGTGACGTCAAGTGAAAGCACAGGATAAGTGACAGAGTCCCATTTAGAACAATTTGCTGCAATTTTACCTAAGCAGAAGTGAAATTACTGGTGACAAAATCTAAAAAAAGTAAAAAAAAAAAAAAGTATCTAATTTAAGGGTTAGGATTAACCAACTTTTTAAAAAAAAATAGTGTGTAAAGAACATAAAGCCAGATGACTCTTTTCTTCTCTGCTGACTCATCATTCCCTGCTAAAGCCATTACACAACCATCAGTTTTTGAAGCGATGCTTAAGGAGAGTCTGCAGTGTTTGTTGTCTGTAATGGATACCATTCTAAAATGTAGCAAAGTACAATACTTAAGTCAAAGCATACTTAAGTTAAAGTAAAATCAATGACTTCAAAAAGTGCTAAAAAAAAACTGAAAAAATTGTCTCTTGTCTTGTCAAAAGTGTTGTTAGTACAGAAGTGAGCTGTATACCGTTCAGTAGCATTTATGGCTGTACTTGTTGTTGATATGAGATCTAAACCAGTCATAAACTAGTCATGACACATAAAACTTAGTTATTGTTGTTTGCTTTTGCATGGCAACCCCTCCCCCCCTCTGATTCTCCATCCCCTACTTTATTATGTGGGAAAATGCTTTGTTATAGGGCACGAGGAGACTGAAAGGGAACAACTTGTAAAAATGGTACGCAGCCGGGGGCTTCAGTGGACAGACCATCTGTGACCACTTAGAAACCCGGCTGGTGGCAGACTGACCCCCGGCACTAGGAGTAGATATACACACAGACACACACACACACACACACACACACACAAATGCATGTCCACGTACACACAGTGACAAACACACACGCATACATATACAGAGTACTGTTCAGTTCTTCTGTAGGAGTCAGCTCTTTGGGGTTTCTGTTGGTGAAAAGAACAAATCTTGCTATTCATTTCTCTCTCTCTCTCTCTCTCTCTCTCTCTCTCTCTCTCTCTCTCTCTCTCTCTCTCTCTCCCTCTCTCTGGTCTGAATGTAGGTCACTGAATTGAATCCTTGGCACATGGCCAGCTCACTCCCGCTTCTCTCTCTCTCTCTCTCTCTCTCTCTCTCACTGTCCCGCACTCTCTGTCTCTCTCTCTCTCTCCTCCATCCTCCTTTCCTGTCCTGTCCCCCTCTCCCTCGTTCCTTCTCCTCTGTCCTCTCCTCCCCTCTCTCTCTCTCTTTCTCTCCCCCTTTCTACCTCCAAATGCCCTCCCATGCCTCTCTCTCTCCCTCCTTCCCTCCCTCTCTCCCGCCTTTCCTCCCTGTCTCCACCTATGAAATACAGGATGTTACTTTCAGTTTTTCCCCCAGTGGTGTTTTTAAATAGCGCTGAATACGTTGGAGGAAATGCGACCGTTAGGTAAAGTTAGGGTGGAGCCAGGCTGCAGAAAAATATGAAAGGTTTCCATCCAAACTGCTAGTCACTCCGGGAAAAAGCTCCTAATTAATTACTTACTACTAATATTTCAAAAGCACAGGTTTCCCACTGCTCCATGCTTTTGAATTAGCACAAAGAGTTATGAAATTGATTTGAAATACTCCAAGTTCACTTGTAGGTGATACATGCAGTCTCTATCAGAGTTAATAATAATTCACCAACCAGTTAGTTAGCGAGGATATTTACATTTCATCTTGCCCTGTCGAGAGACTAAACTTTGGCAGCTGTACTGTAGGTCACAAGTCTGTGATAAGGTATTGAGATAACCGGGAAACACAAATGGTGTGTGTGTGTGTGTGCGTGTGTGTGTGTGTGTGTGTGTGTGTTCCAGGTCAGTTATGGGTGTCTGTGAGCGGGGGGAAGGTGATGGTGTTTGATGCCTCCAGTTGGTCCCTGACACACACCTGTCTACAAGTTGGGAACGCAAGAGTGGTAAGAACACACACACACACACACGCCACAAAGACACATTCAAACACACACACACTGTGAATGCTGCAAATGGTGAGAACACACATAGATACACAGTAGTGGCACACACATACACACATGCACTGTGAGTAAACATTATGTAACTACGCACACAATCATATTGGCTTACACAAACAAGTGTAAATCCTTAGTTGTCACACACACATACACGATACGCATGCACACACACACATACAAATTTATAATATATTGCATGTTTGTCTTTCTTTTTTAATTTCATACTTTCTAATGTCTTAGTGAAGGTGATTTTTTTCATGTGAGCTAACTGGTGATCCCACAGCAGTTATTTTGTTATATCTGAACACTCGACCTATTCCCCATCTTCACTTCTTCACTTCTGTTGAATGGAAACCTCGTACCGCATTTCCACAAAGTCAACTTGTCTGGAATTAAGAAAAACAGCCCTATTTTCAGAATGACAGTCGCTTGTTTTAGAAACTAAACAATGTGTTTTGAATAGTTATCATGCACTCTGGGATCACGGCATTTCCTCAGCACATGAATTCCAGCAGACAAAAGAAAACTTCAGATTTGAGAGGCTTTAGTATGACAGGAGGGCTCTGAGCCTCCTGAAGCGGAACGTTATGAGTAAATGAGGTTAAGGATGAGTGTAAAGGTTTGAGCCACTTCTTAGGACTGTGCTAATTCACTCACCTCCTCTCTAAGCATGCTGGTCACAGTCACATGAAATACGTTAACTTCTCTATCTGTGTGTGTGTGTGTGTGTATGTAGTACAGCAGTGACTTAAACTGCGATGGCTGATTAAAATAGCTACTGAACAGATAAAGCTCTCTGAAACAGTGAAGTTCTGGAGGGAAGCTACATTCCTACATTCAAAAGTGCCCTGTACAGCCTAAATCTTTAGTTGGGGGGCATTATTGCTAGCAGTTGCGAACAACAGCAATTTTTCACATTGTTTAGTCATTTATTTAAGTTTATAATTTGAAAAATACACAGACTACCACTGTGAAAATCCTATTTTTATCTTTTTTTAAATTTTTTTGGGGACTGAAAAAGTTTTCTGTAGAGACGTAGGAAGGATGGATGTAATGGTGTTGGAATGGGGCCCTGTGTGCAGATCCTTAACTGTACAGTACAGTAGCCAAGCTGTATTTTATTGGAACAGTGGTACCACCTAGTGGAGAGGTTGGGTACTGCACAGAGCATTTCATTTCCTATTTCACCTGCCCCCTTCCATTCCCCAGGTGGGTCACAGGTGGTTGAACCTGCAAACTTCTGGTTACAGCATGGTTTCTCTAATCGTTTGGCCAACCTGCCGTCACATTGGCAGGTGTTGGAAGAAACTAATTAAACACAGCTCCCTTGCTAAGAAATAGTCTGTAAAACGTCATTTTAGCTGTCTGTCATTCCCCCTCTGTCAGTTTGTACACATACTCACTGAGCACTCACTTTCCATTCAGTCGGTTCCAACAGTAAGTAGAAACTGCTATTTGACATTGGAAATAAAGTTTTTCATTTAATTGGAATGAAGTTTCACCTTCTGACTGGACTGATTTGACTCTTGCTGTTATTGACGTCTGCCCATTTGTCACATGCAGTATCTCTGACACCTGATTAGATTTTGAAGAAAGACTTGTGGAAATGATGCATCTCACTACTCTACTACTCTGTTCAGGCGTTTTCAACATTACACTGATTAGCATAAGCCCTCCTTATGCTAATCAGTGTAATGTTGAAAATGTGTTGTTCTTGACTTAAAACTCTCTGTCTCTCTTTCCCGTTCTCTCTCTGTATATCTCTGTCTCTCTCTCTCTTTCTTTCTGTCACTTAGTTTCTGGCCTCCTCTCTCTCTTTCTCTGTTTCTCTCTCTCTCTCTCTCTCTGTCTGTTACTCTTGCTCTCTCTCGCCCCTCTCTCTGCATGCTTGGTGTGAAGATGTACCGTCACCTCCTCAGTCTGTTGTCCATCTCTGTTCTTTCAGAACTGCATGCTGGGAGTTGATAAGGACCAGGTCTGGATGGGCTCCGAGGACTCGGTCATCTACATCATCAGCATGGTGGCCATGGTGTGTAACAGACAGCTGACCGAGCACAGAGCTGAGGTCACCGGCCTGGCCCTCGGCACAGACAAATACAGGTAACACACACACACACACACACACACACACATACACACACACAAATGCAGACAGGTAAAAATGACATAAACATAGTCAGTCAATCAGGAAAGACAAAAGGAGACAGGTTGATCTCCGCAGCAACCGTGTGTCCCGTCTTTCAGCAAGACACTGACTCTCTACCTGCTCACTCACTCTGTTACTCTGAATAAGAGTGTCAGGTAAAGGGCTAAAATGTAAATGAAAATCCCTTTCTGTGTTGTGTTGTTCAGCCAGAAGGTGGCGTACTCCTGCAGCGCAGAGGGAACCGTCATGGTGTGGGACGTCGCCACACTACAGGTCAGTCTCAAATCAACGCTTAGTTTATACCATCCTGAGTTTAAAGATGTTTTTATGGCATTTCTGCTGTATGTCAAGCATTAGATCAAACAGTACAGAGTGACTGGAATAAAGATGAGGTGGGACGTTGGAATGCACCTCACAAATTCCAGTCTGACTCATGACCTTTTGTCACATGTCATCCCAATATATACTGTCCAAAAAAGCAGAAATGCCTTAAAAATCATCTTAAAATAATAGTTGAATGTCCGCTTTCTACAGGGATGATCCTAAAATTGATTGAACTTGTGTCACTGCCGTTATTAGAAAAAAAAAGAACTTTTGCATTTGAGCTCCCTTCATGCTTGTCAGATGAACACATTGGTCAGATTAGCTCACTGCCCTGGTTCTCTCTCCTTCTAGTTTTTGGCCTGTTTCTGCCTGTTTTGTACCCATTTTGGCAGATTTTCTTTAATTTGTGTGTCTTCTGTGTCTGTTTCTCAGGTGAGGAAGCACTTCCGCCTGTCCTGCGATCGTCTGCAGTCTGTCTACAACTATAATGGAACCCTGTGGTGCTGTAAGTTTTTCACACACACACACACACCCGCACGCGCACACACACTGACAGATAACATACACAAACACACATACAGTAGTTTGAGTATGTACTTTGTTACAACACAGTTACCTGTTCATTTCTTGTACTTGATGTGATTCTTTCTGATTTCCTGAGTAGCAAAACTGAGGAGAACTCTCTCTCTCTCTCTCGTTCTCTGTCTCTGTATCTGTCTCTCTCTCTCTCTCTCTCTCTCTCTCTCTCTCTCTCTCTCTCTCTCTCTCTCTCTCTCTCTCTCTCTCTCTCTCTCCAGGCTCCAGGGACAGCATAATGGAGGTATGGAGGAATGGCACATTGAAACATCGTCTGAGTCTCCCTGAGCAACAAAGAGGATCTGCTGCTACATTCAGCGCTATACTGCTGCTACATGAGGTATTGCACACACACACACACACACACACACACACACACACACACACACACACACACCACACACTCTCTCTTCACTCTTATACTACTACTGTTTGTGTTTTTTTGCATATGTAGGTCTGCACATCTGACTTGTGTTGTGTGGGACCCTTTCTTTCTGGGTGTTTCTGCTTGTGTGTGTGTGTGTGTGTGTGTGTGTGTGTGTGTGTATCAGAGGGAGGAGCTATGGAGTGTGTGTATAGACTCCGGGGAGGTGTGTATTTGGCATCTAAAGGACACTACCAGACCCTTCCATTGTGTGACACTACAAGACTGCACTGGGTGTTACTGCATGATTAAAGTTAAAAACCAGGTTAGTATACCCACACCCACACACACGGACACACACTGACAACACACACACACTCAGACAAACAAAAACACAGAAACAAACACCTTTAAAAAACACTTACACATGATCATAATCCTGGCAACATCTTGAAATGAAACCACAACATTATCTGTCTCTTTTTAAACCCCCCTGTCTCTCCAGGTGTGGGTGGGCGGCGTGGGCCGCAGTTCTACCAAAGGGAAGATTTACATACTGGACTCAGAGCGCCACCTGGTGCTGAAAGAGCTGCACGGCCACAACGACAGGGTGACGGCGCTCTGCTCTGCCGAGGATAGGTACGTCCTGAGCGGAGCGGCCAAACACGACGCAAAGATCGCCATCTGGAAGGTGGAGTAGAGAGGGGATCGAACTCGCAACACGATTGACTTCGATAAATAGGAAGACGTCTTGGGACAAGATGCACCACTCTTGGGATGGTGGAAAACATTAAATTAGTATTTATATTTAAGCAGAAATAACATTCTCTCATTACTATCGTTCTGTTTAAATGATATGGGACCTCCTGTGGCCTCTTAAAGGACCCCGTGGCTGCCCCAGACCCCACATTGAGAACCCATGGATCTCTATGTACTCAATGGAAAATGAAGGCAAGATCCCCGTCTGGAAGGTGGAATATAGGGGGATCGAACTCGCAACCTCAGCCTGCCTCAGCATTACGATCACAAAGATATGAAGATCATGTGAGCCGTTGATATTTGGACTCTGCTGCCAATCACATGGCAGTCTTATGAAGCAACAAGTTACATGAGTGTTTACATGAAGTGGCACCAACTGAGCGGCTTCTCTCAGCTGCTGTGAAGTTGTGAGTCGCAGTTAGGAATACTAACAGTACTAACAAATTGTTTTTAGGGAATCTGAGGGACAATGAAGACTGAAATAAGATAAGTCAAGATATATATATATATTTTTTAATCCAAAATTACTCATTGTACCAGGAGTGCATACATTTTTCATATGGGCCACCCCAGCTTTATTTTACTCTATAACCTATTTTACTTTTGCTCAGACTAGTATTATGTGGCGACCTCGTGGGACTGATACCCTGAAAGTGAAGTCGCTGTGATGCCAGATTTCACTGTCACTGTAGGAAGATGCCTTTTTAAATGGTTTATTTTGATGGAATTTTTGCTTCATTGGACTGTATACAGTGGAGCGTGCCAGGAAAGACGATGGAGAGAAAAGATGACGTGATAAAAAGTTGGGATGCCAGACTCAAACTCGTGACACACCAGCGGCACATGACATACATCAGAGTATGTTTCATGCGTTTCAGAGCCTGCCAAATGAAACAAGTTTATTTTTGGAAGCAACTGGAATCTGTGGATGATGAACACACACGGCCAAGACGACTGTCACAATGATTAAAGGCTCAGTTTGACATTTTCAATTTCAGTCTGTGATATTTCTTTACCAGATACTAGTTTCTACATTTGTCCATGGATTTCCCTGTGATAGCATTTTATCATTGTTGCCATGTATCTTAGTTACCAAGGGGCACCACTAGCTCCAAGCTAGCCTCTAGTAGTCCATCTTGGTTTCAACAAGGAAGGCTAATTAGTCCTTTCATGGAAACCGATGGACAACTTGACATGTGACTAATAAAGAAAATCTACTAAAAGTCAAGATACCAGGGTATAAAATACCTTTATCCATTTACTTAGAAATTTAGAGAGATATTTATATTCTGTACATTAGAATAGGATCGCTAACTAGTTATTTAGTTATTACATTAGTATTATATTAGATATGCCGCTTTGTATTCATATTTAATATATGCACACTTTTGTTTTATCCCAGTGGGAGTAACTAAACAGGACAGACTTGAGATCAGTGTTGGTCTTCAATCTTCACATGTGAAGAACACTAACTTTTCTCATCTTTTGCATCAGTCAGTAGCTACAGGAAACTGTCAGAGTCCCTTTTTCCTTTTTTGAATTTGAATTTTGAAAACCTCATCAATAAATCCATACACCTCTGTGTGTCTTGACATTTGTGGGATAATTTGTTCCCAGGGTCATGAGATGTTTTCTACACGTTGGAGACGATGCCAACTGAGCTTCACTCAGAGGTTCAACATGTCTTATATTACTGTATTTATGAACTGCACATAATTGTTAAAAATCTGTACATAAAATAGCTAAATATATTCTTCTTGTAAACTAAACTGATCGCAATGCAGTATGTTCACTCAACCATTGATATGTATTTTATGTTTTGATGAATATTGTTGTTTTTACTGACTTTTATAAGACTTCATTGGAACCTGTATATTGTCACCAAGTCCGTTAACGGTAGTTTCTAACTTCTAACCACCAATAAACAGTGAATACACTTTTTAAACTAAGTTGTTATGTTTCCTTTATTTTCAACCGGAGAAAGGTTCAATTCACACAGGAAGTGGATTTCTTCCAAAGCCAAAAAAAAAAAACTTTGGCAAAAGTTATGAATAAAATTACTATGAATAAATGTTGTACCATTAGCAAATTAATTACAGCTTTTATTTACATTTTGTGTTGATGGAACTGAAAGTGAATTGACCCCAGCCCATTGTGCACTTCCCAACGTCCACCAGAAGAGGGCGGTGTTTGATAAGAAGAGCAGTTAGAGTGGCGGTGCGCTTACTGACAAGAGTTGGTCAAGTTTAGTTTTACAGATTAGTATCCAAAATACCAATTTCACTGGAGTTGCTGGTTGACACAAGACTTTCAACCCTGAAAACCTGTCACAGCTCTCCCTGTCCTTGAGCAGCAGGGCAACGAAGTAAATAACTTCATCAATAATAAGTGGAAGGTCTGGGTTTCGAGAGCATGTCAACACTAAACCACATAGGGCAGGAAAATGCTGGTGCACTGCTGGCTTTGAAACTTTCAAGCATGTTGCAATTCTCGTTTCACCCCAATCAGTGATGTCAAAGCAGGTGTTTTGCCTTTGACAGATGATGGAAAACACCTGCTGTGACATCACTGATTGGGGCTTACATGCTTGAAAGGTTAAAAGTTATTCGTGTTCTTGTGCATTCTTGTGTGACACTGTTTACGTAAATGTAACCGCCGAAGCACCATTCCAAATCAAAAGAACGACAGGACAGAGGACGGATAGAAACCCTGGACGTTTCCTTGCCAACCTCAAAATATCGAGGATGCATCGGATGGAGACAACCTCCTTGAGGACCGACGAGAACGAATTGAAAGCCCCAAGATTCATTGCGACAACGGCGAGCAGCGCTGTAGTCTGCAGTACAGAGCCAGTTAACAGCTGGGAAAATGAACAGCTATGTGTCTTAAGAGGAAACTTCTCTGTGCTTACTTTCATTAGAAGATCGTTCTCTTGGGAAGAACGTTCTCCACAAGGACACAAGTATCGACTTGCCGTTCTTGGTTTTGATAATCAGAACAGTGCAGCGGCAATTTCCTGCCCTGTATAATTTAGCGTTGATTTGCTCTTTAAAAGTCCCCATTGGCAAGCATCCGCTCTGCTGAAGTGTCCTTGAGCAAAGCACTGAATTCCTACCAGCTGTAGGGCTGCTGCTCTGTACTCGACCTCTGACCTCTGACCTCCCTGCCAGGCAAGGCAAAGGAGATCTTCCCATTTATCATCATTACATTAAAGCCCCATTCAAATCCCCCCTTCCCTTTGCCCAGACCAAACATGGTGTGTGTATGTGCATGGTTGCATGAGTGTGTTATTTTGTGTTTTCATGTTTTTGTTATTGTAGTCAAGCACTTTGAGGTGTTTGTTGTATTCATGCAAGCGTGTGTGTGTGTGTGTGTGTGGACATTGTTTTGCTGTTACATAAAGCCATAAGTACTTGTTAATCTCTCACCATGCAGGTCTGCTCATGCCTCAGCTCCGGTGGAAGTTGAGTTGTTTTCTGTCTCTGCTGCAGCTCTTAACCAGTTTCCTTTAATCCACAAACTTTTGCCACCAGGAAGCGAATGCTGGAAGAAAAACCTGAACAAAGGCACTGCACTCTGAAAGTACAATGAAAAGAACTGCAGAGTAAAAGATTTTAGAGTTTATTGTTCTTGTCTGAGAAGTCCTTCACTGGTACTGCAGCCTTTTATATCACCGTTCTTGCACAGTGGAATTCAATATGCATGCTGAAACACAAAACTTATGCATCAGTGACCTGGTGGCCCGACCGTTCCCTTTCTGGTTGCTGAAAAGAGAACAAAATAAAAAAATGTCTGTAGTTCAGAGGAGAGAATGACAAGAAGTCTTCAATCCCATGTTTTTGTTTTCAGTGGTGGAGCTGCTCTTTTGTTTACCACTGGAATCTCATCCACTCTGCCTCACCTTGAGATGAATAATGTACTGATGGAGGATATTTATCTCTCATTAAGCATGTGAATGAAGCACTAAAGGAAAGGTTTGGGTTCAGTTCACACTCTATCTAGTCAATTCAGTAGGTGTGATGATGTTTCTCCCCAGATTTAAACGATGACAAACCTTTGACATGAGAAGCCTGTCTTAACCTTATTAAGAATTAACTGAATGCCCTTTCATCGGCAAAGTGCAAATTGCAGTTTCCATGTAAATTTGGAGCTTATTGAGCAGTAAGTGGACTGACACAGACTGTCACAAACAACAACAACGTGTCCTACTGAAGTGTCCTTGGGCAACACCCTGCCCTCCAGTAGTCACTGTCCCACACAATATTACACAATCATATTTTTAATGACACTTGCTGTTCCTGCGGGTTTTGACAGGCTGGTAATTTGTTGGGTAGATGAACAATGTTGCCTCCAACAGCGATGGGAAGGCAACTGATACAAAGTCAATGTTGATAATACTAGGATTAAATATTACAATATTTGCCCATCTCAGTTGTATCAAAATGTTGCCCATTCTTAATGTGTTAATGCCTGACTTTAGACTGAAGACGCACTCGCTTTCCTGCTTAACACCCTAGATATAGCTGTCCAATGCCATCGCCTGTGTGTGTGTGTGTGTGTGTGTGTGTGTGTGAATGTTTATGTGTGTGTGTGTGTGTCCTCCTCAGAGACAAGTTGTCTCAGTCGACATTTGAATGCACAAAAGGTGTTATTCTTAGCACTGCGGGTCACGCTTCTCTCTCACTCTCTCTCTTCTGTTTCCTTCTCTCTCTGTCTCCCTCCCTCCTCTCATCAATTCTCCACTTTCTCTTTATTTCTTTCTCTCTCTCTCTCTCTCTCTCTCTCTCTCTCTCTCTCTCTCTCTCTCTCTCTCTCTGTGTGTGTGTGTGTTTCGGTATTCGTTCATCCTCTATTTCTTCACCATAAATAGAACTGGGCTGCAGAACCCATCGCTTTTAATCATTATGGGTGTTTGTGTACACACACACACACACACACAGAGAGAGAGAGAGAGAGAGAGAGAGAGAGAGAGAGAGAGAGAGAGAGAGAGAGAGAGAGAGAGAGAGATACAGATACAGATACATACACAGAAACAGATACAGATACAAAAACAACAGATACAGACGGCCCAGCTGACAGCCTGCAGGCCTTGGAAACAGCTCCTGCATGCATATGCACCAAAACGTGAGGCACGCCTACACTGCCTTTCCCCTTTAAAAACTAAACCTCCTCACTTTGTATACCTCGAGGCCCCGCCCCTTTATGCAAATCGCGCGCCCCTGACGTCGGCGGAAGCCAGCGCTGGGTTTCTCCCTCTCCCGACAGATATTCCTTTAAAGGCGTACTTAAAGCCCCGGCTGCAGCTGCAGGACCGCCAGAGAAACCTATGCACCAAAACAAAAGCTCCCGCACCGACCTGGAAACGTTCACGTCCGCGACTGCGAAAAGACACCGCGACAGCTCCCGGCGTCCCACGGACTGAAATAACCCGGCGAGGTGAGCACGGTGCACGGTGAAATGCCGAGGACGATACGGCGTGAAATGTCGACCTGCTGTTACTCGGCTTCTGGCAGGCGAACACACAACATCTCAGGTTGCGGCTGCAGGGAGAGAGAGAGAGAGAGAGAGAGAGAGAGAGAGGGGTAGAGAGAGAGAGAGAGCATTTACAGTAGTGTGTGCCAGTGTGTGTCATAACAGTAACAGGCTGGAACATCGTCCTTAATGTGGCAAGCATGCAGCAAAGATGTGTTTTGTCCTGCATGGGGACTGTCACGGTGAAGTCCGTACATGGAGCAGCGGAGAAGTTAGAAATAGAGACAGACAGAGAGAGAGAGGAGGAGAGAGGAGGAGAGAGAGAGAGGCTGAAGGTGCAGACAGTTTCCCTCTGACACGGCAGGTTGCATAATTAGGTTGCTCTAATTAGAAAGTGTCGCATGAGTTTAAAATTAGGACGTGTGAATGGAGCTTAAATTTAAAGCGGAGGGGTTAAAAACAGAAGCTGCTTCCAGAAGAGGTTCAGGTGAAGGTGTTGTTATTGTTGTTTTTCATTTTACATGTAAGGCATTTAGCTGAAGCTTCTGTGCAGACTGGTGTACAGTGAGTGCAACAGTAGAATGAGCATCAATTCCTACCTCACTAATAATTGCAAGCAACCAATAATAAGCAGCGCAAAGGACAAAACCATAGTGAATAATATGTGTGACCTTAGAAAAATCATGTAGGAGAGAAGAGGGGAAAACAAGCTAGCTGTATGCCAACTGTTTTTAGGACTAGAGAAGAAGAATGAGGAATGTATAAGTTATAAATTATTTATTAATGTATGTTTGTATCATCAGTGGCTGGTGCATTGAAACACAGTAGATGTTAAATGTGAAATCATGTAGACTGCAGTGTTTAATTAATTTGATGCCTATGGCCTACACTGCACTTTGACTTCAGTATAAAATCAGCAGCAGTGCTCCTCCACCAGTTTTTTAATGTAACAGCCAACAACATAATCATAAAAATCAACGCCTGTCAGAAAAACATTAATAAATAGTTCTAATTTTCCTTAATACTGTATGCTGCTATACCATACATCAGTTTGATCCTACTAACCTTGACATATACTACGAATTCTCATCTTATAGATTTATGTCAGCTTAAAAATAAACGTAAACATCGCTGGGTCTATTTGTCTGTTGGCCGTCTGCAGCGTCCTCTCTGTGAGTCTGCACCCTAAATGGTTATTCAAGCCTCGGGACACTGGGCTGTTCTGCTGTTTTGGAGCTGGGGCATGTTGTAGCAGTAAAGGGAAAAAACAGCAGGCGGACCGCGGCAGCTCGTCACTGTCGGGTCCATCTGAAGGAGTTTAGTCTGACATGTTGACAGTGTCAGCAGGGAGGCTGACCAGCGCCTGGGGCAACGCAACACACTCATAACATTTGCTCCAAAGCGCTGCAGGTTTAAAACTAAACCAGCTTTTGTTGGCAGTAAGACGCCCCCACCCCCACCCACCCACACACACACACACACACACACACACACACACACACACACACACATTGTTTTGTTGTTATTCTTGTAGCCTTGCTTAGGTGTGCAGTGGAAAGTGGCAAGTATCAATTGAGTGCAGTCAGTATGGGGCTAAAAGGCTATCTGCTGTCTCCAGTCTGCTGTTCCAGTGTCCTTAACTATTCCCAGGAGCCATTTATAGTTTGGACCCATCTCACTCCCACTGTCTCCTCAGTGAGTGTGTGTGTTAATTTGATATAGGAATACGTTGTTAAACGTTAGTTGCCTGCTGGGACTGCTGTGATTAGTGTGTGTGTGTGTGTGTGTTGAGAGAGAGAGAGAGAGAGAGGATTTGTGTGTGTGTGTGTCCTTGTGTATTGGCAACTACTGATTTATTCTGGTGTGAGCGCGTGCGAGAGAAAGTACATTGTGTACATTGTGTTGGGCACTGTATTGATCTACTGTATAGGCCGATTTACTCTGTGTGTGTCTGCCTTGGTGTATGTTAATCCAAACGTGTGTGTTCACTCAAATACTGGGAGTTGTGCCAATTTGCTAGATTTTAACGTGTGTGTGTGTTTGTGTGTGTGTAGGTACGACTGTAGGACCAGCGTTAGATTGGGACCTGGGCCAGACGACAACGTCTCAACGACACATTTATGAAGCTTTCAAGGCCTTTTGGTGAGTTTAACACACCCTCACGTACACACACACACACACACACACACACACACCAGAGTTGTAGTACTCCGTTCAGTCCTCGCCTCTGCTCCAGTCCCCAGACCGCATTTTGACGTTAGGTCTCGTAAATCTGCCCAAAAACAAAACAAAGAATCTTAGAGAGCTGTGAATGGCCAACAGATGTGTTCTCCCTATTGTCTTTTAAGCCCAGTGTGTTTCTGTTCTGCTGAAAATCACTGCCAGCTAGCATTAGCAGAACAAAACTATTTTGGTTCTGCTCTCAAAAAAGGCCTAGCCTGCTCTGATCTCCGTCTTCACCAGGACTGACCTGACAGGATTTGCACAATAGCTCTAACACACACACACACACACACACACACACACACACACACACACACACACACACACACACTCCTTCCTTAAAATGTTTGTGTCTCTTGTTCCGTGTCTGTTGGGACATGCGTGTGTTGCGGTGCGGTTTAGTTTTGTCCATTGCATGTTAAGACACCAGCCGGTTGAGTTGAAGTGAAACCAGTAGACTTCCTCTGGATGAAATGTTTGCTGACTATCAACTGATGCTGACTCAGCATGGGGGCCTGAGACACACCCACATCCACACCCACACCCACACCCACACCCACACCCACACACATACTGACACGCATGCACACACGGGCAACCACACAAACACAGCCAGACACAATTAGTCATACACAGTCATGTGTAAAGGGTATATGCACATGCACACACATTGGCACAGACAGTATGCAAACAATGCACACACATATACATATACATATACATATATGCATAAATTCACATAGAAACAACTTGATCATCCACACACACACACACACACACACACACACACACACACACACACACACACACACACACACACACCTTGCACTTGCAGGTGTACTTTACACAGATTTACACACAGATAATCTTTAGTCTTTTTGAAAAGATAAGATTACAAGTGACAGTTCACTTCATTTGCAGCTTTGTTAATTCAACCATTCAGCCTTAATGTTGTTTTTGAATCAAACCCTTACATTGGTAAACAAGTCACAGCTGATATGCTAATTTAAAACAAAGCATATTTTATGTTATTTTAACCCAAATGCCTTCTATTAATCTGTTATAATCCATACACACACACACACACACACACACACACACACACACACACAGGAGATCGAGCTTTGTATCCTAAACACTGATCCTGTGTGCAGATAACCCACTTTCTATTGGTGTGAAGTTTTTGTACAAAGAGAGAGAAAAGAGTGAACGAGTGCATGTTTTCCTACTTCTAATCAGATCACAAGTGTGTGTGTGTGTGTGTGTGTCATCTTGCTTACACTAAGTAGCTTGCCATCAATAGCCTCCCTTATCTCTACCAGATCACACACACACACACACACACACAGCGTTGCAGCCATAACGCCTGTGGTGTCGCAGACATGGAAAAAACTAAATCGATCTGTGCGCCTTGTCTGTTTATCTATTTTTACCTTTATTGATCAATCGGGGAGATCAGTAAGAACAAATTGTGATTTACAGGAAAGATATGGCAAGGATTTTCATAGATCTAGTCAGTGTTTTTCTTTCTAGGTGGGTAAAACCACTCTGCATATGATGTTTGTGCCCAAGTCTTTTGGCTGCAGAGATCATGCAGAAGTCGACATGGCGAGCATCAATGACAGGCTAACAAAAAGACTAAATAGACGTTAGGATTTGGTTCACCGACCGATCTAAAAATACGTTTGCATGGGAATGTGCGGGTGAAAGTGTGTGTGGACCAGGCTGGCATGTTTTTCCTGTTTTATACCCGCCTCTCTGTTTGTGTCAAAGCTGTGTGTGAGAGCATGGCTGGTAGGTTCTCTAGTGGTGGAGGACTATTATCAAAGTCAATATCAGATGGCTGTAATGTATATTTAGTGCTGGGTTTGATGTAGAGGGCAGACACAGACACAGACACACACACACACACACACACACACACACACACGCACTACAGCCAAGGAGCTCCTCAATAATACACATCTTCTAAGAATAGAGATTTTCCACTTAGGTAGCTTGCTCTTCTCTCTCTGTCTCTCCTCCCTTCTCTCTCTCTCTCTCTCTCTCTCTCTCTCTTTCTTTCTTCTCCAGTCCCTCCTCCTTCTCTTCTTCCATCTTTATAACAGCTTGAGCTCCACTGTCTCCCCCAGCTGCTTTTTGGCTCTGTGTGAAAATGGTTTGAACTTATTGCTTACAGTCACGTGAAAACTGAACGTCTGCAAAAACTTAAATTTTCACGATCGAGATAAAACCGACTGATGATCACATTGCCACCCGTGCATTTTGGAAACTGTAGAGGGGTTTTGAGGGACTTTCAAAGGCTCTATGGTCATGAAACTTGCCTAGCCCATAGAAGACCATTAAAACCTTCAATTCAAATAAAAGAAGGAGAAGAAGAAGAAAAGAATTAGTCTCAAAGCTTGCCATAGTACCTGCAGTCTAGTCGGTTGGATCTCCTAGACCCTGTAGCCCACTCTAGGCTGGTGGTGTTAGATATAAAGGCCTATATCATGTTTTTATGTGACTTCAACCACAAATATGGTGTTGCATAACCCAGGCTAATGGGCAATAATTTGGTTAAGACTTCTCTTATCATGTGGCTTTCGTATCACATTAAAAAAACCCAATCCAAATCTTTTAATTACACTGGTTTTAATTTTTTTTTTTAATTCTCCAAAACATTCACTGTTAAATTTACTGTTAAAGGTCGCCTGTGCCTACAGAATACTGTTGTGTTGGCATATAGGAAACAATCAGCCTGTATTAGTGGTTTTCAGCCCCTAGTGCCTGTAACCATCGCTGCCAGATCAACACAAATGAGCTGGCATTTGACCCGGTGTTTTTCTGGAGTTTTGGGAGGTGTAAAATCCTATTAATAGATCAGTTTATAATCGCTTATGCAAAAACAATGCTGTTTTCCTGCAAAGTGCAAAGAGCAGGCAGATCGACAAAGCCAGCAGCAGCAAGAGCCAAAATCTCAACCTCCGCAAAATGTAATGTGAGTGCGAACACCTATTGAAGGAAGAGTAACTCTTGTCGAGGGGCGGATGGATTTCCACAGCTTCAGGGATTCAAACCAGCGACTTTCACTATCCTTTGGCTGCTGCCGGATCCTCATGCAACTCATCATTTGACCATCAGTGCAACATGAGTCACAATTTACAGATGTTTCTGATAAAGCACTTAATCGATTGATTTCGGCAACGCTTATAAATTCTCATCCATGGCGGTGTTTAAGCCTGTAGAATGCACTAAAAGTCCTGGTAAATGTCAGATTTTTCCCGTCGGGGTGCAATAACCCTTGGACTCCGATAGCGTGAAAAGCTTGGACAAATTTGGCCCCGCCGCGCTTTGGAGCTGCGCTGCCTCCGCCGCCTGTGGTTAATTTTATTACGTTTGACATTCTCCTCCTCCTCCTCCTCCAGCGAGCTGTGTTGTTCAGAAATCACTTTGGGACTGGTTCTTTTTAAGCAGACCAACTACAGCACGTCATTAAAATTTTTACATCCAAATTAGCTTCGTCCTATAGCGGTGTTATCGGCGCTCATTCAAATAATATGCTCTTATCCCTATAAGTCCCCCTGGGTGTTTCCTATAATCGCTGTTCTCATCTGTATTAATTCACTGAGTACAAAACGTTCCAGGACAAGAAGTGATGTCCCGCCCTCCAGTTAAACTAGCCGACAGCCGATTGGATGCCAGAGTTATGACTGAGTCAAATTTGCTTCATACATGGTTGTCTTTACGGCTTAGTTGGCACATGCCAGGTTCTTGCAGCGTTGTGGGTTTGTGGGTTCCTCCCCCCCCCCCCCCCCTCTTCGTTGTGGGTTTGTGGGTTCCTCCCCCCCCCCCCCCCCTCTTCCTCTCATCTTTTGTCTCTCTCCATTGTTCGGCGTCTAAAGAAGCAGAAACGACATAAAACGACTCTTGAAGTGTATCTTTAAATGCTGCAAGTACATGGCATGCGTTGCGCTTCCACTGAGCCAACAGGACGTCCGTTGTGGCCGACCTGATAGACAGTCGTGACGCTGTATTGATGTTCTCGCTGTCTGCGGGTCATTTTAGTTCCGTGGTGGGCAGAGCCTGACACTCCCAGCCGCTGTGTCTGGGAATGTTGTTGTTGTTGTTCTTGTTGTTCATGCTGACATGTGAGCCAAAAAAAAAGCCAAAAAAAGCCAAAATAGGAAAAACTGTTTGCCTGCAACCACACACACACACACACACACACACACACACACACACACACACACACGCACATATACAGACAGGTATCTAGGGTGACAGAAGAGAGAAGAGAACTGGCTGTGCTCCAGTAATGTCATTAACACTGTTAGCAATACTGCACTCAAACTAATGGACACACACACACACACACACTCACGTGCGTGCACGGACTCACACACATGCACATACACACACATACATGCAGGCACAGACAGCTGGTGTGTTGCACGTGTGTGTTTACCTGAACAGTATAATGGATTCCATCGGACAGGGACGCAAATACACACAGAGACACAAAGACACACACACACACACACACACACACACACACACACACACACACACACACACACACACACACACACACACACACGTTGTATAAGCTGTTCACTTTGGAGCTGATTTGCCTGGTAAAGCAGGGGAAATAGGTATCAACACGGCAGCCTCGTGCAGAAAAGTTGTACCGCTGAAGTAGATTTACCGTACAATACAATACTACATACTCAACATCATATTTTTCATCAGGCTAAACGGATATCAGCCGTCTGGCTAAAAAGTGGTCTACCACAGAAATCAGCAGCACAACAGCTGCCAACACTTCCTCTTTGAATGTTCAGTGCCCAAAGTGAGCTGAGGCTTTGACTTACATTGTCACCAACAGCACCGTGATCTACAGCATTAGACCGGGACGGGCGCTTTGGTGCGTAATTAGTTCCAGGAATTGCTTTGAAAAAGTCGTCTATGGCACTTCTATCTCTCTGTCTGTCTTTCTCACCGTTTGTCTCTCTGTCACTGTGTCTGTCTCTCTCTCTCTCTCTCTCTGTGTTTTAGGTGGTTTGTTTCTGTATTGCTCAGCGGATGGAGCATGGCACTAACACTGCCAGGGTTAGAGGTTTTATTTCCACAAACTAAAAATGTCACGCACTTGTGGCACTGCAAGGCACTTTGGGTCAAAGCTTCCACCAAACGGTTTGATTGATTTGCGTGCGCGTTTGGTGTGATTTACTAGATGTGCATTTGCTATCGTTGCCGTGCTGTTGTTGTTGTTGTTTTGTTCTTTGTAACAGTAAGCGCGTGGCAGGATGTTTCTTGGGGTTATTTTTCACTCTGGTTCTTGGCAAAGCGCTTGGCATTATAAAGACTTGCCACAGTCTGCATGGTCTCAGGTTTCAGAAATGACAATGCCAGATTTGATCATGAAATCCAAAGTGTGTGTTTGTGTCATCAGTTTGCCTGTTTGTGATGTTGCGGATGAAAACAGCGCTGGAATAATGTTGCGGAGCTGCTGGAATAACATGGTGTAAAGCCAGCTGGCAGACCCGCCGTCACTTGCCGTGCCGTTTGTGTTTGTGTTGTTGTTGTTGTTGACTCACCAAAGCTTTCTTATTCGCAACTAATTAGTTTTTAGCTCATTGGTAGGTTTGATTGCTCCCTGTTGCTAGAAAGGTTTGCTAATCACCATGCAGGACTACAGGGATCAGGATCAAATGGCAGCCACTCTGTTGTTTGTTGTTATGCTTTTGGACAGTGCAGTGACATTGGTGTTGTAGTTAACACATGGAAGGGTTTTCATTTGTAACTATTTTTACCTCATCAACAGTTTTATCAGACTGTTGATAACATGAAGGCTTTGCTAATAATCCGCAGCATGGTGTACTGGAGTCAGATTTCATGCCCACAGGTTAAAATGACAAGACGCCCGCTGGCAGACACCCATTCACATGTCGCAGATTCTTCCAGACAGAGCTTGTTTGTGTGCCGTTACACACAATAAGCAGTGTTTTGAAGCACTATTGCTAAACTAGTTGGGCGACAGTTTTGAAAACAGTGTTTATTGTCATAGTTTGATTTGTATGTAACCCAAAGATAATTTGTTCCATGTGCCGATCCCCATCCCTACTAAAAAAACAGTAACTTCCAATTTGAACTTCCAATTTGTCCCACCAAAAGAATTTGCTGGTACAAAAGTGGATAGCGTATTGTTTTCTAGCATTAGTAACTATATTTTTTTTGTTGATCTGAACTGTATAACCTTTTGTCTTTAAAACACATAGAGTAGTTACTGCTGTTTGTTTTTGTAGGGCAATACTGAAGGCAAAGGTTATCTCCATTGTCTCAGAAGTTGCCCATGACTCTGGTGACACACTAGGCACCAGGAAACTCAAGTCAGACACGGGGATGAAGGTCTATTCAGCTGATCCTGACAACAACACGCTCCTATGTGATGAAAACAACAACGCTTAGGCAACTGAGCTGCAATCATAATGAACATTTGTTTTATTGCCATAACCTCAATGCTGAAAGACAAGTTTGTTTGCATGTGCATTTGCATGTACTTGCACGTGGTTACTCTGCACTTTTGATGTTTTGATGTGTGCGTGTGCGTGTGTGTGTGTGTATATGTGAGTGTGTGTATGAGAGAGAGAGAGGGAGAGACAGGCTGGAAAGAGGACGAGCAGTTTTATGCAGTTGGTTTCTGTTAGTCTTTATCAGCATCAGGCATGTGTGCGTGTGTATCAGGATGTGCGTGTGTGTGTGTGTGTGTCACCCCAGTGGAATATTCCATCATGTGTGTGGGCGGGGTTAAGACTTTAAAACGTGAGCTTTTTCAAGAACCTGAACAGGTCCGTACAGTTAATTAAAATCTTGGTTCAGTGCCAACATGCTGGTGTGAAATAATGTAATTAGCGAGACAAAACAAATACTGTGCTATTTGAACAGTCAGCTGATATAAACTGGTTCATATGATGCAGCATAGTGTGTGTGTGTGTGTGTGTGTGTGTGTGTGTGTGTGTGTGTGTGTGTGTGTGTGTGTGTGTGTGTGTGTGTGTGTGTGTGTGTGTGTGTGTGTTATGGAGGTTTGAACTGGGTGAGTGCAGGTTCAGAATCATATTGTTGATTGAACATCTGAGAAAGAGAGAGAGAGAAAGCTAAAGAGTGTGAAAATAGAGATATAACTGGGTCACATTGATGGTTGGCAAGAAATGTGATTCACACACACGCACACACACAAACAAACCAGGGGGTCGACCCCAGGCTATACAGGGAGAGGGACACAATCTTTCTCACTCCCTTTCTCTTCCTCACTCTTTCTGCTGTTTCTCTCTCTCTCTCTCCTGTTTCTCATACACACTGCGTGTCCCTCGGGGGTAAAGGCCCCAGGGGGTGAAGAGAGAGGGACACACACACACACACACACACACACACACACACACACACACACACACACACACACACACACACACACACACCGTTGCTCACCAAAGAGGGCAGGCCCCAGGGGTCAAAGAGACAGGATACAGGAGGGGGGTGCAGTAATGTGAGGTAGGGTAGGGGGTACCGTTGTCAGGGTAGGAGGGGTGGGTTATAGTTATGTGATGGAGCGAGGTGGAGTGTGTGTGTGTTTGTATGGAGGTAGGGAATCGTCAGTAACGTGACTCCTGTGTAGAAGTAGGCCAAGGCTGCTGTCAGCGGCTTGTCAAAACCTCACTGCATCCAGCATATGAGAGTTATGTACTGGTGTGGTAGTTTAGAGTGGGAGTCTATGAGAAACAGAAGTAGTTTTGAATGAAGGTATTTGACAATCATACATTACCACGGTGGTTTAGTATGAGCGTCTGAGAAATGAGGTTGTCTAGACGGGCTCAGTGGCTCAGCAGGCCTAGCGAATTCATATGACAGTGCCTGTGTGTGTGTGTGTGTGTGTGTGTGCGTGTGTGTGTGTGTGTGTGGCCTGTTAAGATCAGTTAAGTGCAACATTGTGAACTTACAGTGTGACAGATCCACATACATCTCTTGTATGTTTCTTGGTGTGACTGGTGGTCTGGTTTGGCTGCTAGTATGCATGGCACGGCAGTATTGTCCAGTGTTTTCATGAAGCTCTGGTCCAGTCAGCCTCAAACTGTCTGGACAGGGGCTTGTGCTGCCTTGGATTAAACCTGTCTTAACCCACCTTGGAGGTCAGATAGCGAGACACTGAGCCAGGAAGCAAAATAGGCTGATGAAGGATTTATAGCTGAGTCGTGACTTGACAATAAATTGTTAAAGATTAGTCAATGAAAGTGCTGATTTTCCTTTTTGAAGTAAAATGGGTTGGCCAGCTAGTTGTTTTTGTGCTGACTGCTCCGGGTGTAAATTGGCTGCAGTGTGTATGTGGGCCAGTCAGAGAGCTAACTAGCTAGCCCGTTAGCCAGGGGGTCTAAAAATAAACACTAGGATGACTGAGCTATTATTGGCTGCTAAGCTAGCTGACACAACACCACAACACACAGTGGACTCCTCTTCTCTCCTCCTCTCCTCTCCTCTCCTCTCCTCTTCTCTTCTCTCCTTTCCTCTCCTCTCCTCTCCTCTCCTCTCCTCTAACTTTTATGCTGACGTTTGCCAGTTATTCTTCTGAACCTGTGTTGTTTAGGAACCCAACAGTAGAAGCTACTGGTTGCTTCTGAGGTACTTGTTTCTCTCCTGAGATCTGGCAACCCTGCCTGACAGCCATAGTGGAGGTCCTCATCTTATTGTGTTTCAGACATACAACTTGGCCATTTTTATTTTTTTACAGTCAATGCTCCTCGCAAGCTACAACTCAGAGTGTTTTGGAATAGAAACTTGGACAAAACTGTAGACTGTAAACAAAGACAGAATTTGGAAACAAGTCTATCTTATTGGACCATTCACTTCTACTCATAGCACTACTGAATAGACCTATCTAACCCACACAGCAACAATCTTTTTCAGATGGCCTGTCTCTCTTTTTCTAGCCTGGTTGTTAAATATTTTGCCATTATTTGCATACAGCCAATTGTCCTCCATGATGGCGCCAGGTGTAGTTATGCAACCACAAAGCCTCTATAGTGTGAGCTCTCAGGCTGCAGCCAGTCCAACCTGTTGTATCGTAGACGTACTTATTAACTGGTTTCATGCCAGCCGTTGAACTTAAATGAACTCTTGGTACAGGACTCAAAAACAGTGTTAGTGTGTGTGCAGGTGCGTGTCTGTTGACACGTGTGTTTGTAAACAGCAGGTGTATTACATCATATTCATACCAGCCGGTATAGTGCTATAAACCCTGTGTGTTATGAGTAAGAGATTTGTCATTGGTGCTAGTGCACGTTGATACACATGTGGTCCCCCCCCGCCCCCCCCCACTCGCTGCACTGCAGCAGCACTGCACCATAATGCACACATCCTATCTCTGTTTTCTCCTCTCTCTCTGTCTCTCTGTCTCTAATCCTTATCCCTGCCATCTGCCTCCCAAAGCTAGGAATGCAGTTATTCTGAATGGGGAATATCGTCGACAGAATGGGAATACTGAGGCGTGTGTGTGTTTGCACGCCTGGTTAATTGCAAGTATAGTCGTGTGTTTACATGTTGCTGTGTGGATGTGGATGGCCTAAAGCTGTTGTCTGCTCTCAAAAGCGTGTGTGTGTGTGTGTGTGTGTGTGTGTGTGAGAGAGAGAGAGAGAGAGAGAGACAAAGAGAGAGAGCAAGAATGTGTGTTAACTGAAGAGTCTCTGTACTCCAGTCACTCTGTCTCAGTGAAGAGGGCCAGAGAGAGACACAGAAGCTAAATGTCTGTCACTGACATTTAGCTTATTTCACTAACACACACACACATCTTTGCGTGTGTGTGCGCACGCAAAGAAAAACTTGAAAAACCACATCCTGTGCAGGGCAAGAATGGCATGTCTGTGATCTTGACAGACCAGGACCCCTCTCTCTCTATCTATCTATCTATCTATCTATCTATCTATCTATCTATCTATCTATCTATCTATCTATCTATCTCTCTCTCTCTCTCTCTCTCTCTCTCTCTCTCTCTCTCTCTCTCTCTCTCTCTCTCTCTCTCTCTCTCTCTCTCTCTCTCTCTCTCTCTCTCTCTCTCTCTCTCTCTCTCTCTCTCTCAGATGATTTCTGCGAGTGGATTTTTCTTCAACGCTCAAACACTGAAAAAAACATTTGACTTGAGAAGATTGTCACATCCAGTTATATCCATATCCCCACGACGTAATGGAGAGTTAACGCTCCACCATTAGTGAATGAATAGCAGCTCAGATCATTGTCAGTGTGCTGTATGAAAGGGTGATGGTGACATCCTATAGCCCCCGGGAGCGGCTTTATATCTGCAGATTACATTATTTCCCCACTTGACTGCTTTTGATGTGTGCCTTACTTTTGTACTGGAAGGGATTTCTTACATTTCATGGGCAATTGAGTCCACAAACTCCCAGATCGAAGCAAATAAAGGCACAGATTGGGTCACTGGGGCGTTTTTTTGTCATGTTTTTATGCTAGCAAAAGAAGAGTTGTTGTAGTTGTCTCTTATTTCTCTCTCTCTCTCTCTCTCTCTCTCTCTCTCTCTCTCTCTCTCTCTCTCTCTCTCTTACACTCACACCCATAGGCCCTAGCAGTATGTGAACTTGATCCTGAGGTCTTCTGCCTTGTAATCTATATCCAGCTCTATATGGGTCAGTACTGTGTGTGTGTACATGCATGCACACATGTTGCGCATCGTGCTCACAATGCGTGTGCAACACCAACACTCATGCCCAGACACAACCTGATTAAATAGCGGTGGGGTTTTTTTGGTCAGGCGACAAGATCTCAAGATGCACACACCCACACACACACACACACACACCCATCCCCTCGGCTCACACTCCTACTCTCTCTCTCTTTCTGTGTGTCTCTCTCTCCTCTGTGTTCCTCTCTGTTGAGGCAGCACACATTTGTCTTACTTTTCAACACCTTTGTTAATAATAACGCATATTGACAGATAATGGTTAGTTAATTAAGTGGTAGTACAAAATACAACTGTTTTTTTTTGCTACACACAAGCGATCAAAACCACGGGTGAATTTTGAAGCCAATAAGGAAGTGGCGGCAGACCCCAAACTCGGCCCAACTCCATGCAAGTCAGTGGGACCACAACCAAACCTCTTGCTCAAAATATAAACTCAATACATTTTTCCACAAGAGGTTATGGTCTCAGTAGATAATTTCATTTCTTCCAATGTGTGTCCTTATGGAGATTTTCAAAATAATTGTGTTATAATTAACGGGATATAATGGATATAAAACGGGTTTGCGTTCCTAGTGACCGACAGGTTGCCGATTACGAGCCAATAGTAGGCTGTTTTGGCTGCACCGGCACCCAAAAAACATGGCACTGATCATAAACCCAATCTTTAGGCTTCAAAACGGCCGTTCAGAAACCCGTGGGTGACGTCACACTCACTACATCCATCTTTTTTTACAGTCTATGGCTACACATCATATGCTTTAAGCGTTCAGCTGACTTACAAGTGAGGAGGTAGGGGTTCAGTGTCTTGCTCAAGGACACTTCAGCAGAACTCCTGGCTGTCATTGGACACATTGGCCGTCGCGGAGTCCAAATCTGTGACCTTTCGGTTACGGGATGGTCTCTTTACTAGGCCACCCTACTGTCCCACATGTGGGAGTGATGTAACGTGTTTTTTATCAGTCCTGTAGAAAGCATTCCTGCCTCTTTATATGCTCAAGGCTACTGGAGGTGTTGCACAAGACCGTCAATAACATGCATGAGTGTTTTCACCTCAAATGCCGCCTCCGCAAATGGGGAACTGTTCACATAATTTGCAGCATTTACACATTCACATAACACCTTTCACCATATATGGAACATGGTGTGAACGCACACAGTAATGAACGCATCTTGTGATCAAACTTGACATTTCTGCAGGAAGCGGCAGACATGGGAGTGTGTGTGTGTGTGTGTGTGTGTGTGTGTGTGTATCCTTGTGTTGTCTACACGTTAGAGAGACAGAGAGAGGAGGAGACAGAGAGAGAGAGCAACAGAGGGAGAGAGAGAAAGAGGAGAAGAAACAGGATAGAGTGGTAGAGAGAGAAAGATCAACCCTGATTTCAGGTCAGTGTGACAGGTAATCTGGTCTGTGGCGCAAGAATAAACACTCACTAAAATAGACTAGGCCTCTGTGTGTGTGTGTGTGTGTATGTGTGTGTGTGTGTGTGTGTGTGTGTGTGTGTGTGCGTGCACGTGCCGATCTGTGAGACACAGGAGATGGCAGACTCTTAATTTGTCCCTGACCTTGAACTTTACAGGCATCTTCTTTCCCTCCGTCCTGCCCTCATTTTCCCTCCCTTTCCCTCTTTCTCAGTCTCTCTCTTTCATTCTCTCTCTCTCTTCATCTGAGGCCAGACAAATCAAGCAGTTTTTTTTCTCTCGTATATATTGAAATGTGCTTGACTTCATTTGACTTCCATCCTCCTCCCCCTCTTTTTCCCTTCATCGGTCCTCCTTTCTTCTGTCTCCTCTTTCCCAGCTTCCCTTTCTCTCCCTCTCTAACCCTCTCCTTCACCCTTCTCCCCTTGCCTCTATCTCCCCTTCTCCTCCTTTTTTTTGTCCACCCCTCTCTCCCTCCCCATCCCATCCCATTCTCTCTCTCTCTCTCTTTCCTTTCCCTCTCTCCTTCCATCTCTCTTCATTCTCGCGTGAGCTACCGTTGTTTATTTTGCCTCCCAGAAAAGCTGAGGTGTAATTCTATATTGGCAATGCTCATGTTACAGACACACACACACACACACACACACACACACACACACACACACACACACACACACACACACACACACAGAAACAATAGGACATCAACTGACGGGTTCTATATGCGTGTAGACCTATAATCAGATAGCATTCACTGCTTTGTGTGCGTTTGTGTGTGTTTATATATGTGTGTGTGTGTGTGTGTGTGGAAATGAGAATGACAGAGATGCAGCCCAGATTGTATTATCAACTGAGAGAAAGGGAGAAATACAGAGTGGAAGATAGAGAGAGATAAAGAAGATGTATGGATAGGTAGCAGCACCATCACTTGTTTTGTTTTTTTCAGCCTTGTTTTTCACTTTGACCCTCTATTTCCTTTCTTTACAAATCACACACACCCACATGCAGCCATACTCACACACACATCCTCTGCACAGACTCAGATGCATCTGACACACACACACACACACACCCACACACATATATATTACACAGACACAGCTACATACCTGGCACACTTAGACACACACTTACAGATAAAAAAAATAGATCTGAACCTAGTTTCCCATACCCAATTTTTATGTGTTGTGCTTGGTTTATCATGCCAGACACGTAAACGGCCTCAAACGGCAAGATTTCAGTGTCAGAACAGATGAATCAAGCGCTCCTCATGTTTATGAAAGTATTCAAATGGATTCAGCTGCTGTTTCGGCCTGGTTTGCACCCTGAAAACTCTGCACTGTTTACTGTGTAGTTGGCCTGTTTAGTCCGCCGGCTCACTGTGCCTTCTCTTTCGTGGGCGTTTTCACTGTAGTAGCTCACAGTATTTTCAAGTTTAAGCTCAGAAAATTGAGCCATTTTTGAGAGCACACCATACTTGACTATTTATGTTAATGCTGCTTTACATGGTATATTGAGATGCATTAAGAGGTTTTTTGCATTCCTGCTGCAATCAATTTAGTAAGTAGTATACTGTATGTTTTCCCCCTTTATGCTATTTAGAGTGTTTTCCTCTTTTATGCTATTTAGTGTGTGCGTTCCTCCTTTATGCTGTTCAGCAGGTAGTGTGTGTATTCCTCCTTTATGCTGTTTTGATAGTGTGTGTGTTCCTCCTTTATGCTGTTTAGCAGGTAGTGTGTGTGTGTTCCTCCTACATGTTGTTTGGTAAGCTGTGTGTGCAGGAACACTCGAAGAGGCGTGGCTAAGTGAGAAAGTCGCTCCACCACAGTCGTTTGTAGACTTCCATTAAACCATGTATTTTGAGATCGCTGGTTAACCAAACCTGAACATGTGTTCTGTGTTTTGTGTTGTTTTTTTGTCGTGACATTCGCCGTATCTCTGCAGTTTGCATGCTCTCTCTAGGTGCTGGTGTTCTTTCTGTGGTCGTCCACTAGTTTGAAATGAATAAGGATAGGTAGGATAACTAGTGTGTGTGTGTGTGTACGTGTGTGTGTGTGTGTGTGTGTGTGTGTGTCTGGGGTTGGGGAGGGGGTTGGCTCTTATGTAATCTGTCACAGCCTATGAGGCCAGGTGAGGAGGGGGCACTGTGTGTGTGTGTGTGTGTGTGTGTGTGTGTGTGTGTGTGTTTAAATATGCATGACCATCTTGAGTGCATCATGAATGTTAATGGGGACATGTGAGAGCACAGAGAAAACCAGAAAGTAAGAAAGAGGCAGAGAGACGGATATATTTTCGACTTCCCTCCCCTGCTCCGTCTCTCTCTCTCTCTCTATCTCTCTATTTCATCCCTCCATCTCTCTCTTCCTCCCACCTATCCCTTCTTCTCTCCTTTTCTTCCTTCCTTCCCTCTCTGCTCTTATTCTGTTCTCTCTCTCTCGCTCTCTCTCTCTCCCTCTCTTTGTTTTCTTTCTCGATCTCTCTCTAAGAGGCTTGATGAGGGTCTTAGCAGTGTTATGATGTGTGTGTCATTCACGTGGCAAGCATTAGTGTGTGTGTGTGTGTGTGGGTGGGTGACGGAACGTGACGGAACGTGCCGTCTCTATGCATTATAATCCATTGGTGGGGTCCTGACACACACAAGCGTGCAGACACCCACCCACACACACACACACACACACACACAGAATGTACCATACACTCTTACTGTGAGAAATTCTATTGAGCATGCATGCAGTCTCTCTCAATTCAATTCAATTCAGTTCAATTCAATAGGCTTTATTGGCATGAAAGTTTAAAAACAATATTGCCAAAGCATGAAGGTACAGTGTGTGTGTGTGTGTGCTGGGTTGACACTCCACCATATGATGACTTTCTCCTCCCTTCTCTCTCTCTCTCTCTCTCTCTCTCTCTCTCTCTCTCTCTCTCTCTCTCTCTCTCTCTCTCTCTCTCTCTCTCTCTCTCTCTCTCTCTCTCTCTCTCTCTCTCTCTCTCTCTCTCTCTCTGTGTGTGTTACTGAGTGAGGGTAAAACAGTAGCCCAGTTTGAAGATATTTCAGTTATTCAGACACACTGTTTGATTTCAGCCGGTCCAGTTTGAAAGACTGTCCAAGTGTCTGGGAGGATGAATCATGCGCTCCTCACACAGCTCTAAACAATAAAGCATCTTGAAAACATTTTCCAGGTCAATCCAAAATGTATTATTTTCCAAGGAACTGTGTGTCCTAATGCCTTAATATGCTTGCGGTTATTAACCAACACTTGTGGAGTCAGGATGTTGTTGTCCCGAACAACACGCACGGAACAATTCAAACACACGTCAAGGCACAAGAGCAAAACAACAAAATCCCATGGCCGTGATTTCTGCAAAATGCCACATGAACGCTGCCAGCCGTTCTTAATTTCTGTTTTCCATATGAAATGATTAATTGTTTGATGGGCGGTGTTCAGCAGTTACGCCCATGTATGGTTATGTGGACGCTCCCATGATGCTGACACGCCAATAATTCTACAAAATTGATGCTGTTTTTTCAGATGTAGCAACATGTTAAAGCTCATATTTTAGTGCCATTTCTAACTCTGTGTCTTTTCTCTTTTTGCTATCTCCCTTTCTTCTCTGCCCCGGGACTCCAACCGACCGACCAACGGAAACGCTCCTCTCTCCACCTGACCAATGGGACCACCTGCTTTCCGTTTTCCTTTCTTCCTACCTCCTGGCTGGGTTTTGGTCCACCCTGCGTCCTCGTTGTTGGCTGTCGGCGTTTTCCTTCAGATTGATCAGCCAATCCATGGGGATTTTCAGAGGAGCTCCGCCCACCTACACCGCCTGCCCTCCTCCTCCCCCCTCCCCCCGCAGCCTCCTCCTCCTCCCCGCCCGCTCCGTCATCCAGCCCTCCATCCAGCCCTCAATACATAAATTCAATATGACTCTGGAACTTACCGAGTGGTCTTCTATATGGATTTTCACTGCTTGCAATAGACAGTAAAAAGAAAAAAAACAGGGGGAGAAACCTCAATGACTAATAAGCCATAAACACACACACCACACACCACACACCACACACCACACACACACCACACACACACACCCATGCACACACACAGACACACGCATACAAATCAACAGACAAACATTGTACCAAATAAAACTGCTGGATATATCTATTTTGTTTTCCAGGCAGGATCACACACACCCAACACACTCATAGACACACTCCAAACACACACACACACCCTGGGAATGTACCGTACAGTCTTCCTGTGAGAAAAATTCAACTGCTTCCTTCATTTTGGGATTTTCTACAAGTCCTTGGAAAGCTGATTTAAGCTGTTTTGTCTTCTCTGGAAAAAAAAACACAGAGAGGTTGAATTTGCAACTGCTGTTTTTTTTGGAGGACAACTTGTTTTGTTTTTTGGACGACTTGTTTGCAGAACAACTTGCTGATTTTCTTTTTTCTGACACGGATGTATAGATAATCTGTTTTTATGTGTCTAGGCCTTTTTATTTTTAGCAGGATCCAGTTCTAGATCAATTGCATTACCTCGCAAGGCGGGAGACTATCTGTTACTATTCTCTTTTGTTTTTTTTATTCCAGTGGTATTAGCACACAATATTATTACTATCATTGTTCATAATACACCTTTGACTGGTGTTATTGCTGTTTTGTTCTTTTATTTTACCTCTATCAAAGGTAACTACTATATAACCACCAAGTATAACCACAAGTAGCTAGGTTACTACTTGTAGCTAGTATTGATTGTAATTAAGTTACATCTAGAAACTTGGTAACTATTAGTTATTAAGTAACTGCTAGTAACTTAATACTAGTATCTTGTGGGACAGGGTGCTTTTGTTTATTTTTCACTGTGTTGAACCCAGTTTTCCAGAGGAAGTGCTGGTAGTATTACTTTTTCTCTGGTAGCTACAGGTAATTGTTCTCAGATTTGTTGTTGTGATAGAGGGGCGTGCTTGTTTTTTGTTGCGTGCATGCCCTCCGCCATGCCTCCCCAGAACACAGAGGCTGACGCGATGCAGGTCGGATCTCTGGTGGGTGGGGTTAACACCAAAAACCCCACGGGAACGGCCTCAGAGGAGGAGGGAGGAGGAGGAGGAGGGAAAGAGCCGGATGGATCAGGAGGAGGAGGAGGAGGACGGGGACGAGGACGAGGAGGAGGAGGAGGAGGGGAGGAGTCAGTGAGCGAGGGGTCGATCGAAGGCATTCCTCTGAAGAGATGGGTGATGCACGGGGCGGTGATGTTCGGCCGAGAGTTCTGCTACGCCATGGAGACGGCCCTGGTGACGCCCGTACTGCTGCAGATAGGTGAGGAAAGAGTACACACAAACACATCTACAGTATACCGTATATATACAGACAGACGGACACAAACATATACACACACACATAGGCCTATACATACTGTATACACACATAGACCTATACTGTATATACAGACAACAAAACACAGACTTGGACAGTATGTGCTGTACAATGTTCTCCTACATAAACATGGAGAGCCACTGAAAAGCATCCAAGGTGACGAACACACTGCTACAGATGGGTATGATGAGATATAGTAAGAAACTAGGAAACTAGGAGCCAAAAACTAGGAAAAATACAGCCCAGTTTGAAAATAACCAGAGTTATCCTTTAATTGGAATAGGAGTCATTATTTGGAATACAGTGTGCATGTAGATGTACGTAGTTTGTGAGGTAGCGGAGTGTCTTTGCGTACTTCCTGACACTTTACTGGCATTTAGGAAGACATCTTGGCAGCTAGATGTCCGTGCAGACATTCAGCCTCCCACTCACCTTGTTCAGATGGCCTTCCGCTGGATCTGCCTGGGGATTAGCGAGCTTGCACTCTGACTCACACAATACACACACAGGCACACACACTTAGGGAAGATGGAGAGGGTGTGAAAAGTGAAGGGGAAAGAAGGAGGGGCAGAGGAAGGAGAGGATAGAGAGAAGAAGGAGGGAGGGAGGAGCAGAGAGAGGGAGATAAAACGCTGACGCAGCCATAACCTTGTTTACCTCTCAGACAAAGTCACTTCTCCCGCAATCCCCCTCTCTCTTGCCATCTCTGCGTCTCTTCGCATTTCTCTCCAACTCTCTCCCTCGGTGACGTAGTGTGATCTCCTGGCTTACATAACCGAGGCGGCGTGATTGGCAGGTGGCTCGGTGGCCACTGTGACTCCTGGCTGGCTCACTGAGGCTGAGCGCCCACGGGGAACCGGGCTTCAAAACACTGGCTTCTATTTCTTCTCATTTCAAAAGGAGAGGATGTGCTGCTGCGCGTTCCTGACAGTCCTGAGATCTGCCGAGCCACTGGAAGTTAAAAACATTTCAACTTAATTGAAAGAGTGTTGTCCTGGAAATGCTTTTTCTAATGCGTCATGACCAGCTGCTTGCCCAATCGGCTCAGCACTGCTGGACGTGTTCAGTGGAAACGGAGCCTTACTCACCATCTTTACCACCAACACTATCATTGTCGTTATCGCTCATTAACTTCATTACCATGATGATCATGATAATAATAATTCAGTTAAAAGGTGCTTTAGTTAACAAATAATTCAAATGACAGTAACCATACTTGACCACATGACTTTAATAATAAACAATGAATATACAATAGATGTCATTAAACATATCAATCAATTATCAGTCTACTAATTTATCTAAATTAGTGGATGAATCTTGCATTGTCCTTATCATCATCTTTGTCACCATCACTACTATCATCATCCACATCACTATGATCCCCTTCATCACCATCATTATCATCATAATCATCATTAGTCTTGCCTGTATCACCTGTAGCTCTGTTTCCTATGCGGTATTAAAGTATCAGACCGCGGAGCTGCTGTGTGTTATTTGCTCTAATTTTAGCCCTGTTTTTTTTCTAGATCAGGATGTGTCTGAGCCCCTCTTAGTAGATTTTAGAGCTGTGGGAGGTACGGTCGGTACAGATTAGGCTGCAGTCCATTGAAATAGATAAAACCAAGGCGGGTAGTGCAGTGACTTTGTTACGTAGCTGATATTCATCACAGATTTGGGGACTTTACCCTGTCACGTCAGACTCTTTTATGTCAGGCTCATTAACTCCCATTCATTCTGACCTTGATTCCGGTCTGAAGTTGAGGATTGCCTTCCAGCCATAGACATTATGAATAATTTTTGGTTAACAGCTGTTGACCTCTCTATAAGGTTACTGCTTCAAGGCCAGAGACTGACTGTAGGTATTGGGCTTAGCTGCATAGCAAGTAAGCTGGCTCATTGGCTCGCCAACACCATTGTGTTTGTAACAGAATGAGATGTTGCCCCACAACACTGGGGTCAGTGAGTGTGTGTGTGTGTGTGTGTGTGTGTGTGTGTGTTGGTGCAGACACACTTGGGTGAAGTATCCCATATTTACACAACCCAAAGAAAGAATAGAAAACGATTCCCTTTACCTTATAAGGCATTCTGTGGAAATCACGCAGACTCTTTCTGTCCTGCATCTGAACTCCTTTGTTACTTTAGTTGCTGCAGTGCTGTCAGGCAGCTGTCAGTCAAACTGGGGTTCAGGCTGATTCCCCTAAGCTACCGCTCTGGCAGCACAGTGGCATTTTGGAAAGATTGTGCTTCCTGTGCAGTGGCTGTGATTCATTCTGTCTGTCTGCCAGACTTACTTTAGTGATGCCCTTACTGGCAGTCGCCCTGGGTAAGAGCATCAGCTAAATCACTTAATGTAGCTGAAATTGAGATGAGAGGGGGGAGAGATCAAGCCAACGGTGGGGAGAGGGATTAAGAGACACAGGGACAGGTGAGAGGAAGAGAGAGAGAGAGAGAGAGAGAGAGGGAGGACAAGGAGAACTTTTGGAAAGGAGTGGTGCACGAGGAGAGGAGGCGATGAGCACAGACGGTGTGTTGTGACGTAATCGGTTGTCTTTGGTCAGGAGCATGTTGCCTTACGTAACTTGGTAAGCTTTCTGAGAACTGATCCAAAAGTGACGCACAGAGAGGAAAGCATTAGGATGTTCATCTTGGCGATAAATCGGAAAGAAAAAATGTCATCTAACGGACAAAAACTTGAAATAATCTCACTGTCTCTGCCCTTGACATCTACTGTAGCTAGCGTCTGAAGGCGAGTTTAGTAATGAGACATGACAATTGAATTTCAGACCCCAGTTTGCCACTAGTTTCCACTAAGACACTTGTCAATTGAAACATTTACTGCTGCTCTCAGACTAGGGATAAATACCTGCAGACAGTGGTTCCCCTAAAGCAGGTAGTGCTTCAGAAACTATTTATATTGCACCTATCTAAAAGGTTTAAAAGGTCAGGATTGCAGCCTCTATAGAAGAATACCCCTGCCTTCACCTAAAAAATCAAAAGTTCTGTTATTTCCATTGAAACCAAAGCTGTTGAACAGTATCTAACTGCTGGCCAAATGTGACACAGTGCGAGCAATAAGGAACATATTTTGGAAGCATCACCTCATGGTGAGAAAAGCAATGTTAGATTTTAGCTAACATTAACACCATAATATCAACATACTCTGTCCTAAATGTAGTTAGCTACTTTAGCAAATGAGATAAATACCTCAAAGTATTTCCAAAGAGCAAACCGTGACTTTTGCACTGCCTTTTTCTCTGCATTTACTGGCAGCTTTTGTTGGCTGGTAAAAGTTGGACTTTTCAAACACAATATAAAGTAACTGAATAAAGAGTTTATTTGCCTTGCATTGAGACACAGCAGATAAAAAACAGTCGAGCCCAAAGTAATGGGCTTTTTCCAGAGCCAGACTGAGGCTCTGCAGCCCTCCACGCCGGCTCCGACCCCAGACTGTCTCTGCCTCAAGGCTTCACAGCACAGGGAGCCTCTCGGCCTGCAGTACCTGTACATAACCTACAGTTATGTAACCTACAGTTATGTACAGGTGTGTTTTGACTGGGGTTGATTTATGATGATTTGCTGTTTGCTATAAGTAACGACACCAAACCAAAATTATACTTGTGCACCTTTTTTATGAAGTCACCCACTACCACCTTGACAAACAAACTGAAACTGTGACAGTGCTTTACAAAGACGCATAAATACAAGGAATGGTAAAATATTTTAAAAGGCGATAGAAATCATGAAACAGACAACTGTTGTTTGTTTACTTGGAGTGTCGGGATTATAGACCCATAAAACAAGCATGCAGCAATAGACTTGGCCTACTTCTGCAGCCAAATGTACCCAGAGGAGGAGTCAGTGATTGATTCTAGTGGGATACAGGAGGTAATGTTGCCCTGAGTTAAGTTTAACACTTTGAGAAATGAAAGTAACAAACGCTTTTTTTTACATAATTATCAGCTTGTTTATTTTGTTTACCGGCTGCTGTGCACACAACAATAGCTGTGCCACCAGTGCGGTACCCAAAAAGGTCCAAGGTTGGCAAGTCTGTAACATCATTATCCTTCTTTGGAGGCCCTTGGCTTTGCCAAAGCAGATTACTGCAATCCACCGGGAAACGTCCTTCCTATTCATTCAGGTTCTGTGGCTTATGGCCTTGGCTCACCTCATTAGTGTCTCTCTCTCTTCCTCATTCTCCCTCATATGGCTTGTTTCCTTGGCTAACCTTCCTACTTTCTCTGGCACTGTGTCACCTGGCAGTAACACTAGCATGCCAGCTAACATATAACATCCTATTATAGCATTCTGTTAGCATGCCAGCTTCATGCTGCTAGCACATCCAATTAGCATTCATGCTAAGTTTATCCAGCATAATGTCATAGTTTCTTTAACACTTTTATGCATATGACCTAAACTGAATGATCTAAATTTCAAATAAAGGGACCCAGGTGCTGTTGGACCCACCAGAAACAGACCTGTGACCCATTTTAGGTCCTAGCCCATAATTTAACAAACCAGTGCGACAGTGTTACAACTTGACTTGGTGCTAACCTGAACTGCTCTAGTATTACATGTTGGCACGATGCTAGCTAACCTGAACTTCTCTGATTTCACAAGTATCATGGTTGCTAAATATACTGTACAGTAGACCAGCGGCGCCCTGCTGACAAGACTGTGATGCTAACTTGTCAAACTAGCAGAGTGAGTCTGATCCAGTGGCATTTTATAAGCTTATTTAGCATATTGTCATCTAGTCTGATAGCATTCTGCCAGCATTATGCTAGCTACTATATTGTCTTTTAGCATCATACTAGCCTAATTGAACCTAATCTAATGGCAAACTGGAAGTGTGCTAGCTAACGGGCCAGTAACTTTGATAACAGTCTTCCAAATCTGTTTCAACTCTACTGCGCTGCCATGCTAATCTAATCTGACTCCACTGTATTTTCTGCTAGCATGCTACTTAGCCTATATCAGCTTGATCTTGCATTGATTGTGCTAGCTAGCTAGCCTAATCCATTGTGATCCTATCATGCTGGATAGTCTAATCTAGCAGCTGACCTTGTAGACAGTGTAATACAGGGTTACATAAACCAATGGCTTCATGTCACACAGCGACTAATCACCCTAATCTGACCTCGTCATTCAAACCATGGGACAGAGTCATGGATGGATGGATGGATGGATGGATGGATGGATGGATGGGTAGAGGGAATGGGTTTCCAAGATCGTTGTGTGACCGAGGCAGCTGGAAGACATTTATCAGGATAGAGATAAAACATGTGGAGGAGAGAAAAAGTGTGAAAGTGAGAGACACTGACAGTCTGAAGTGTGAACAGTGTGTGCCTGCCAGGCTGCCAGGCCTTTAACCAGTCTTCAATTGTCATTTTGACACACTTCTGCATGTGTGTGTGTGTGTGTGTGTGTGTGTGTGTGTGTGTGTGTGAAAGAGGGAGAGAGAGTGAGGGGGAAAAACACCAGTCCAGTCAGTTATTTAGAGCCTTTCTATTTATAGCCTTTTACATAATCGCTGCAGTAACTTTGGTCATTTATTAATGTTATCACAGTACACATGCACAAAAGAGAGGGTTATTTGGTAACATCACCATTGTTGGGTGTGTGTGGACAACCATATTGGTGTGCTACTGTGATTTAAGATAGCTGATTTCTAGCTTTAGTGCCAATAGTGTGGCAGTGGAAGGCAGGACGTACAGCAACACCAGTATGTGATGATGGGCTACTGATGGTCTGTGACACACAAAACTTCAGCTGCAGCCAACTTTTCTGCGCTGAAAACGAGGTGACCGTGTTTGGTTGATGTTTCTCTGGTCTGGCGGTGTAAACACACTGAAGCTCACATAACAGCCTTGAGGAAGAAACATAAGAGAGCTGAGAAACACCAAGCAGGGAGAAGACACTGCTGGAACTCAAGTGAAGTCCTTATACAAGGAAAAGATCCAAAATATCAATATCAATATCAATATTCACATTTTCCTTTAGCTGGGCAGAAACACAGGGCTGGTTAAAAGATGAATAGGCACACACACACATCCATACAGTATATACCACAAACATTGTGGTACAGGGTATGTTGAGTCATGATGTTGCTTGTGTGTGTGTGTGTGTGTGTGTAATGTTAAATATCTGCAGTATCAGCAGATACTTTAGTCTCTGAGACAAAACCATATTGTGTGTATATATGCATAGTTATGTGTGTTTGTGTGTGTGTGTGTGTGTGTGTGTGTTTTCAGTGCTGCAGTAGATATGCTGGCTATGTGTGTGCTATCAGTGTCAGATATGGGAGGAATGCAGAGCAGTGTATGTGTGTGTGTCAGCACATTGTAGCTGCCCCTCCCCCGTCAGGGGGGTGAAGTCATCAAAAACAAACCACCACCAAGCTCTCAGGTGATGTCGGCGGACAAAGGAACGGAGGGGAAAGCAGGTTCTAGAAATGATTGAGTTGAAACAGGTTGAGTCTCCATTTGTTGACGTAAACAACTCGGTCTGGCACGGGGTCAAAGGCGTCCAAGTGTCCAAAAACAAATATTTTCCCAGTGCTGGTACCATGGTTGTCTTCACATGATTTGGAACATAATATGCAGGTTCTGCGCTTCATTTTTTCGGTAGTAATAGTGCTTTCAACTGGGATCAGACCTATACTCATTACTCGTTTCTGAGCTCTGTTCCGGGCTAATGGGGAGGTTTACCACTCAGTCTAATAATTCTAGTAGTCAAGTTTATTTGTATTGCCCTTAAACACAGTTACAATCTCCAATGGCTTCACAACTCCCACATTATGAAACAATAAATGCAAACGATAAAAACAACGCCACCCTACTTTAGACCCTCAACGAGGGAAAGGAAAAACTCCCATGAAAACCAGTTAGTGTTGATAAGAAATCATGAACAGTAAAAATGTTACTAAATCTAAGAATAGAATAATAGTAATTGCAAGGATCTATGCCTATATTTGTGGAAATTGACAGTTCTCTATCACAGCTAAAAAAGGGAGTCGACTGGACTGCCTGAGACGGCTGGAATAAATATATTCTTAAATTAAGTGGTGTTTCCATTTAATTTTTCCAATTGACGTCAGTGTATTTTTAAATTACAGAATGTTTTAAATGGACTGTAGAGCATTAGTCAAACAAACGGATGTGAAAATCTATAAACCTAACAGCACAATATACACACACACACACACACACACACACACACACACACACGCAGACACAGACACTAACCCTGTCCATTAGTGAAAGAGGGGATAGAGAAACATCTGCTCTCTTTCTCGTTGACTGCTTTCAAGGCATATAACTGACAGGATGGATGGATAAATACTGACAGATTAATTTACCCAAAGAGTGTGCATATTAATTAATGAATTAATAAAAACAAACCAGAAGTGCTGTTTCGGGGGGAACGTGTGCAAGAATCGTGTTTCAAACTTTGAGCCAATCAAACAGCCTTGTCATCCCTTGTTTTCTGATGACAATTTCTCCAAACGTCTGTCGTTTGAGGAGTCGGAGGTGTGACTACGCAGGATTACTGACTCTGTGAAACCAGACCGCCCCCCTGTGTGGTTCTATTGATTTATTGGTTGGCTTGACAGGAAGCCGGTAGCGAGGATGCAGGACGTGATGCCTGGTGGGAGCCTCCTGTGAGAGAGGCTCTGTGATAGGTCAGTCCCAGTCAGAGGCCCGCCTCCCCGCTGTCAATCACACATGGTCATTTTTTACACGGCAGATGGAAACGACTCACACACACACACACACACACACACACACACACACACACACACACACACATGATCACAAATCCATAAATACATGCATACGTAAATATCTCTCTCCCTCTCCCTCTTCCTCTCTCTCTCCCTCTCTCCCTCTCCCTCTCCCTCCCTCTCTCTCTCTCTCTCTCTCTCTCTCTCTCTCTCTCTCTCTCTCTCTCTCTCTCTCTCTCTCTCTCTCTCCCTCTCTCAGTGGGAGGTAGCTAGTTTACTGCAGCAGTGTTACATAACTATGCTGACTAGAAGCAGCTGTGTGTGTGTGTGTGTGTGTGTGTGTGTATGTGCATACGTGCAGTCTTCATACAGTTTTAATGCCACCCTTTAGTGGGGGGGGGGCGCACACACACACACACACACACACACACACTCACACACACACACTCACCTAGAGGATAGTACCCGCCGTGGTGTATGTTAAATTAATTGAATGGATGACTCAGAAACTGGCACCACTCAATATGAAGCAGGTCTGTGTGTGTGTGTGTGTGTGTGTGTGTGTGCATGCAGACTAAAGCTCATCCTCCCCATCCACTAAAGAGTAGCTTTCAAACACACACACACACACACACACACTGTACAAATCTAAAAAGAAGCTGCTATTCATTTACTAATGACACAGCATTAATTCTCAGTCATTTCTTAACACGTTCAATATGACAATCTTCTCTTGAGAAATGATTTTCAGTGTTTTGAAACGTTTAAGAGAATCTGCTCTCTGCATTGACTGGATTATCCATCTATTGCACTCAGCCTTGCTGCACAAATACGAGCACACGCCCGTACATCAGTCAATATTTCACTCTAGTAGGCACTTTGTTAATGACCTTGGCTATGCTGCTCGTGCATCTTGTGGTTGTGTGTGTGTGTGTGTGTGTGTGTGTGTGTGTGCGTACGCTTGACACTGTGTGTGCCTATTGTACGATTGATGTTTTTACCATCTCTTGCTGCTGGGAAGTGCAGTGACTCATTCCTTTCTCTCACACTGTCTCTCATCTCATCTCATCTTATCTCCCCTTCTCTCTTTCTGTCTTTCTCTCTCTGCTCTTCCCCTCTCTCCCTGTATTCATAATTCTTGTGTGAATAAATGATAGCTGATGATGATGATCAGCAGGTAACACAACACTTAATTGTTGTCTTATTAAGAGAGAGTATTTGCTATTATCGTTAGCATTGTTCAGGTTTCTAGGATGTGTTTTCATAAATATCTGTGGGATTCATGCTAGACATCTACACACAGAGACGAGGCAAGAGAGGAGAAACAGCAGCGATACACACCGATCTGTCATAGATGCTTGTAGCTAGTGGTGAACCAAATCTCTATTAGAAACAGCTGTTTTGTGCCCAGATAGTCGCATGGTTAAGGTTGCCGCCCCTGGAGCCTCATATGTGTCCCTGCAGGCTGAGGATCAAATCCTGCCACAACCTTCCTGCTTCTCTACACTCTGCTTTCCAAATGTCTGAATAAATAAAGCAGTGAAGGTGAGGAGAGGACTGTCCACTCATCTGTTTTGGGTTTTAGCCTGTCATGATGTTAGCTATGCTGACTCATGATGTTAGCTATGCTGACTCATGAATATTAAAGGTATATTTTCCAGTGCAGCTACAATGGACTTGGATATCAGAAAGAATCTAAAACATCGACAGTGAACGTCAGATTTTGGTGTCAGTCCCTCAGAATCAAACAGCAAGGGCTTCTTTCTAGACTCTACTTTTTGCGTCGACGTTCAACAATCATACAGAGACAAATCCATGGTAGAAGAGGCAGAGACGCCACCCACAGTAGCCTCAATAGACCAGAATGCATTGCACCCACAGCACATCACAGCATTGTTCTCTCTCTCCACTCTCACCTTTTCTCGACTGGAAACACTATCGCTATCTCTCTCTCTCTCTGTCTCTCTCTCTTTCTCACACTCTTTCCCTCTCCTTTTCCTCCCTCTCTGTCTCTTACTCCACACATTTCTTCTCTCTCTCTCTCTCTCTCTCTCTCTCTCTCTCTCTCTCTCTCTCTCTCTCTCTCTCTCTCTCTCTCTCTCTCTCTCTCTCTCTCCACCTGTACATCTACAGCTCAGAGAAAACACTTCACTAGGGGGTTGTCGAAAGGCATTCTGGGAAATGTAGGAGTTCACTAACTGAAGGAGAAGTAGTCCAGGCAGCAGGTTGAGGGAAAGTGGGTGCAACCAAAAGGCAAACGACACAACACAAAAATCACAAAATAAGGCATCACACATCACAGACTGATCATATATTACAATGTAAGTTTTTCCTTGTCACTTTTTAAAGCCAACAGGCAGAAAGAGAGACTGGTAGAGAAACATTCCAGCCATCTGAACCCTGCAGATACTCAGATGGACCTCGTGTGTCTGTAGTGGAAACACCAGTGTGAAAAAGCGTTCAGCTCCTTTCTATTGTTGGCATAACAGTTAAAAGCAGACTCTTATCAATAATACAGTGTTGTTAATATTTTATATCTTCCTCCGAAGCCCATCTGTTACAAACCACAACTTCCTCTTTCTGTTTCACTTCTTTCTTTCCTTCTTTTTGTCTTCTTTCTTTCTTTCTTTCTTTCTTTCTTTCTTTCTTTCTTTCTTTCTTTCTTCTCTTCTTTGAATAATACACCTGACTCAGTTCTTATGTTTTCTCAATTTTTTTTCCTCAAAACCACCTGCTTCCTCCTTTTCCTCTATTGCCCTCTCTCTCTCCCTCCCTCCTTCCTTCCTCTCTCCTTTCTCCCTCTCCGACCTCTGCCCTACTCTCACTTTCACACCATTTCTCTCTGTCTTTTCGGGACTGCTTGTCATTTTTCTTGCCGTTTTCTCACGCCAGCGCAGGATACGAAAGGACTGTGGCAGTGAGAAAGGAGCCAATCACATTGTTTTGTGTTTACGGGTGAAAGAGAGTGGGAGGGAGGGATAGAGAGAGAAGGAGAGAAGGAGGGAGAGCGAGGGATGTTGGTTTTGTTTTTTTATGGGAAAGAATCTAATTGTTTTATTTCAGTTTGTGGTTTGTGAGAGCGGGAGAGGAGGACGGATAGTGGAGATTTGTTTTGGTCGCTTTCAGTTCATGTGAGGGAGGAGGAGGAAGGAGACGAGAGGGGGAGGACAGATAGAGGGATGGAGAGAGGGAGAGAGCGATAATGAGTTTTGTTTGTGGGACAGAAACACAACATCGTTATGGTCATGAGAGGTGAAGTAGGAAAGAGAGAGAGAGAGAGACAGAGAGACAGAGAGAGAGACAGATGGAGAAGTCAAGACACTTTCCTCATGATTCATGAGAACATTTTAGTGTTTAAAATTTCACTGCTGACTTTAAGAAACCAAGATGCAGCTTGAAGTTTGTTCAGCTAAAAATCCAAAAGCCACAAGCTGTTTGCTTGTCACTTGAGACAAGGCAGCAATAGCAGCTACATTATGCTGATGTCAGAGTGGCTTTTACCAAAGAACCAAACCAAACCAAACCAGACCAAACCAGACCATGTCTCAAGCAGGACAATTTTCAGCCCAAGTAGGGATTCCAGATCCCGTCCCCTTTCAGTCCAACGTGAAAATGAATAGAAGTGTAAAAGGATTGCTTTTAACTATGACCAGTGTTGATATTGACTTATTTTCAGTGGCATATTAAAATATGTAATAACTTCATCATATGTCGTTTCTACTCACATTATTTTACTCATTTTAAGAACCGAATGATTGACATACAGGATCCACAAATCCAAGTCTAAAAATCTAAAATATAATCTGAAAACCCTGAAATGTACCTATTTTATTTAAACTTTTAATTGAACTATTTTGCTTACCTGGCAATAGTGCGTAAATTGGCAATAGTGTTTGCATTATTCTGCTGTCAAGGCAGGAGCTGACTGTTGGCATCAGCTGAGTGTCCCAACAGCTGCATATTTTAATGAAGATATTAGCATTTTTAAACGTTAATATTTTTGTGTTTCCATGTTATTTCAGTGGCAAAATCACCCCTGCAACAGTAGAGTACCGAGGTCACATTCAGAAATAAAAGCCACAGCTTTAGAAATGTTTTGCAAGCTCAATCCAGCCAGCTAGAAACGAGTTCAAAACACACTGTACAAGTGCAAATAACAAACATAATCCATGTCAGGCTCTTTCTGAATACATGAAAGAGGATTGTGGTGAAACTTAACCGCTAAGGTGTCAAGATTCATAGTTAAAATTTTCATAACAATTGAACTTAAAGATATTACTCAATATACAATGGATATGATTTGTAGAATTTTTGTAGGATTTTTTTCAAGTGCGGAAAGTTTGATATTTGTATAGTGGAGTGACGTGTCTCACCTCTGACTATCCATCCATCCCTTTTCTATACCTATTCAGGGTTGGTGGGGGGGGGCTGGAGCCTATCCCAGCATGCATTGGGCTGACTGACATGCCTCTAGATGCCCACAGCGCTGTGGCGATAGCGCCATGGAAGAAAAACAGGAATTATCCTTTAGCTTTCTTGAATTCAACATCAAATTTCCCTCAAGTTTCCCTGACTCCTATTGAAGGGGTTTGGCAGCATAACAGATTTGAGTTATTGCATACAGTGTTTGAGATGTTGATAAGCTGCAGCTGTGTCTGATCCAAGAAGTTAAGATTCAGCGGTTAGAAACAACGCAAACCACAAGTTTTACTGTCGATACATCTCATCACAGTGGCGGAGAAACACACACACGAGCGTATACAGTAATCCAGTAGCAGTGGTGATGAATGGGCAGTCTGTGCTCTCACAGTCGCACATTGAAGTCCATTTTTAGCGTGTGTGTGTGTGTGTGTGTGTGGGTGTGTGTGTGGGTGTGGAGGAAATGTGCGTAGTAAAATGAGCGCTTTGATGATAGATGGGGCAGATTGTAATTTCTCCTTCCCACGATTAATCAACAATACTCACAGCAGTCTGACAGCCCCAACATTATCTCTCTCTCTCTCTCTCTCTCTCTCTCTCTCTCTCTCTCTCTCTCTCTCTCTCTCTCTCTCTCTCTCTCTCTCTCTCTCTCTCTCTCTCTTTTGCTTTCCTCCACATGTTTTACCTCTCTCGCCCTCCCCCAATCCTCTCTCACCTCCTCCTCCTCTCTCCCTGTCCTTCTCTCTCTCTCTCCCTCTCCCCTGTATTTCTTTGTATCCTCCTTTCTCTTTCTCACTCTGTTTTTGTTGTTTCTTCTTCTTTGATCTCTTTCTTTGTTAATCCTTTCTCACACTCTTTCCCTCTCCTTTTCCTCCCTCTCTGTCTCTTACTCCACACATTTCTTTTCTCTCTCTCTCTCTCTCTCTCTCTCTCTCTCTCTCTCTCTCTCTCTCTCTCCATCTCTCTGTCCACTCAGAGTAAATACTTCCTGCTTCTAAATTCTCTCAGTATTGTTCCTTGTGTGTGTGTGGGAACTGTTTTTTTTTATTTGGTAGGTGAGTGTGTGGGAACAGAGATGTGTTCTTTATTTGCTAGGTGTTTACTGTGTTTTTCTGTATTGTGTGTGTGTGTGTGTGTGGGAACTATTTACTAGAAGCTCTTTTCCTGTTTTGATGTTGACAAACCTTACAGACAGACAGATTCCTATCTGCTACTTTGTTTCCCTCTTTATGACTCTGTTTGAGTTTTAACTGTTTTTTTGCTTCTGCTTTTGTGTGTGTGTGTGTGTGTATGTGTGTGTAGGGAGGTGGCAGGGGGATTATACTGTATGTGTGTTTGTGTACTCAATTTCTTGTTTTTTTAGGTGTGTGTGCATACATAGGTGCAGTGTTTATGTTTGTGTGAATATGTGTGTGTGTGAGAGAGAGAGAGTGAGAGAGAGAGAGAGAGAGAGAAAGAACAAAGAAGGAAACGGAGAAAACGGGCGATCGAGGGTGAGAGAGAGAGAGAGAGAGAGAGACAGAGAGAAACAAAGCTTTCCTGGGATAAAGAACAAAACTGTTTTTAGTAAAGAACAAACCCCACAACAGGACGTGCTGTGTGAATGACACGGCCATATTAGGAGCCGGGAAGTGAAGGTGATGGAGTCTCCGTGGTGACGGGGTTCCCAAGACCTGGTCGCCGCGGCGACAGGGGCCCAGGGTGACAGACAGGTCGACAGTGGCACAGGACAGCCGTAACACCGGTGTTGTGCTAGTGCAGCGTTCCCATGTGATTCTGTGCTTTAGATAATAGGCTGCCTAAAGGGGAATGCCACTCAATTTAGGAGTACAGTCCCAATATAGTTCACAATCAGCATTTTATCACTGTTTGGTGAAAAGCTTATATCTCCAAAATGTCAGGAACTAAGAAAAACAGCCTTGACTATTGTGCATTTTTTGAGTTTATCCAGTGGGTTTTGAAAGGGCTTCATAATTTCTCAAATCATACAGGAGCATGTGATCCTTCAGCTGAATTTAAAGCATTCAAATCAGCAAGATTGGAGTTGGGAGGCTTTCACGTGACAACAGAGATTTGCAAACGCGAAACCAACTCCCTGCCAAACCTCAAAACCAGACAACGTGAGATGTCGACAACATTGGGAACCGGCTTCGCTGACTCATGCTAAATTTTCCTGAATTTCCCCAAACCAAATGAGCTGCTTATAGTTATGTAAGAAGAAGGGTGTAAGTCAGATGACCCTGTCTACCGCTCCAGGCAGCAGGTGAACGCTCCAGACCGGGTCACACCTCACATGTAATCGGTAACTGTAATGACTTTGAATGGCTTTTAATGGGGCTGTGCTGTAGGTGGGGACATGTTAGGCTGGCTAATTAGATATGACAGCACTCTGCTATTGACATTTGGCTCGTTCAAGAGGGCCATTTGAGAAATATGACAGTGACTTTTACATTTAGAATATGGAATATGAGCCTAATATTCTCTCAATCAAGCTCCTATCAAGTCTCTCTCGCTCTGTAGTTCCCTTTCCTGTCTCCTTCTCTTATATACACTGAATGTACGAAATATTAGGGTCATCTTCCTGATATTGAGTTGCCGCCCCCTTTCCAACCCATCTCAATTGTCTCAAAGCTTAAAAATGTGCTTCTCTTTATCTACTTTATCTCCTCCTTTAGATTTAATAAAGGAAATCAATCAGGTATAATGGCTTTTACCTGGTTTCACCTCATCAGTGTACTTCATGAAAAGAGTAAATGTCCCTAATATTTTGTATATTCAGTGTATTTTTTTCTCTACCTGTCTTTGTCTCTCTCTCCCTCTCCCCTGTATTTCTTTGTATCCTCCTTTCTCTTTCTCACTCTGTTTTTGTTTTTTCTTCTTCTTTGATCTCTTTCTTTGTTAATCCTTTCTCACACTCTTTCCCTCTCCTTTTCCTCCCTCTCTGTCTCTTACTCCACACATTTCTTTTCTCTCTCTCTCTCTCTCTCTCTCTCTCTCTCTCTCTCTCTCTCTCTCCCTCTGATATATATGGGAGGGATAGTGTGGCAGCCAAATGCCACATAATTCCTTTCTCTTCTCTTCAGTGAGCCGCATTAAGCGACAGTCTGATGGTGGGACGATATTCAAGTTCTGATTTGATTATCTTTGATTCAGCTGACTTCACTTAGCTAAAAGACTGTCTGCATCCTCAGGAATCCCTCTTCTTCCTCTCAGCAGCTTGGGGCGAAGCTGTAATACTGGAGTCCAAGTCCAAGTGGCACATAAATCTAACTTTACTGTGACAGTAATCATGAAAACGGTGTAAATTTGCATAGCGATGGCTAAAAAAAATAGTCAATGGTCACATATTATTCAGCATGATTTTGTTTTTAAATATAATATGACTTGCAAATAAATGTAGTTTAGTTAAAAGTTTAATTGAATTGAACATACTGGACTCTGATTGGCTGACAGCCGCTCCTCTAATTCAAATGAGGTAAACCTGCTGAGTCAGGCTGTCCAGTTCAAATGCTGCAAACCAAGAGGAGCCAATCAGGGCTGAGTCCAGCTGTGATGCATTGACTGGAGTTAGTCTGAAACTGCCTGGAAAAAAGGGTGAATTCTTGGAAAATACAACAATTTTATATTCAATCACTCCGACAAAATCAAATTTGAACAATTACCATCTTTGATTGCATGTGTGTATAAATAGAGGAAAATTAGAATTCCTATAATATGGGACCTTTAAAGGTCACTAAAAATAATGGCCGAGGAAATGCACTTGAATCCTCTCCTTGTTTCTCTTACAAGGTTTTTTTTTTTTTTCAGTGTCAGTTGGAACGGAACAAAACTGTTCAAATATCTCCCCAAGACTTGTTTGTTCTTTAATTTGTGATTTAAGGTAACATCAGAAGATCCTGTATGGTGGTTATTTAACATATGATGTAACTGTGTGTGTGTGTGTGTGTGTGCGTGTACATGTGTGTGTCTTTAGGGATAAGTATAGGTGTGAAGTGCATATGGTCCGTCTCTTGCTTTGATATCCAGTTTTATGAGGTACATACTGTACTGCAACAGAGTTAAGTAAGAATGAGTGTATTTGGCCATAGGGTTTGTGTGTGTGCGTGTGTGTGTGTGTGTGTGTGTGTGTGTGTGATGGGTAAACATGCTGCTGTTTGACATAATTAGAAGGTATTGAAAGCGTGTGTAGGTGTGTTTCTATCTGTCTTTCTGGGGAATGACGATATGTGTTTTGCATGCTGCTATATTCACCCTGTTGTGTAACGTGTGTGTGTGTGTGTGTGTGTGTGTGTGTAATCCCCACCTGGTTTCTGGTAGAGGAAAGACGGGGCACAAAATGATTTAAATACGAGATCAATAACAAGGACAGAGGTCTGGGTTCAATTCACCTCCAATTCACTTCAGTTTAGGAGGTGGATTTTCTTCAAAATTGAAAATACTGGGAAAGGTTTGGCATGAGAAGGAAAAGTTCCCTTCTCTTAGTCTGTTGTTGTCCTGCTTCCAGGTTCAGAAGTTGTAATAATTATGATGAGTTTTGAAGTACTGTCGCTCAGAAATGACAGCAAGATGGATGCTGAATATTACAATATTCCCGATAGCACAAATACTGTTTACAGTGTTTCTGTTGTTTTAACATCAACCTAATCTCACTGTGTGTTCACACCTTATCCAACTCAATCAATCAGTCATCACACACCCATTCATTTTCTCTGCATTTATCAATAAACAGGATTTGTTGCTGCAATCTTTTGTGCCGTAATCCGGGATGATTGTTCAATCGGAAGCTGTCACAGTTTGACAGAAGGTGTGGCTGCAGGTGAACTTAGGTGACAACACAAACGCAGTGTTGCTATTTGCCCCACCTGTGGCTGCAACACCACTGGCACTACACATCCAGCAATTAGCTTTAATCCGCCATTTTCTCCCTTGATGTTTTATTGTATTAACATCACAACAATAAGAAAATTGCGTGAGAAACATTCTCAGAAATAACTTCGATCACGGTGAACACTGTGTGTCCCAGTCAGTAAAATGCAGTGAATTATTTGCATTTTATTCAGTGAGTTATTTGCATTTTATTCAGTCATTACATGAATGTTTGTTAGAATATTTGTGTTAAAGGAGCTATACTTCATACTGTGTCATGTAAAGTTCCTTTACCTCACCATCTCCCCTGTTATCTTTCTTCAGATATTCACTTGATTACATATTTTGCACAAATCAAATGAATACCCTGATTCTTGTCTTAATCAAGCCAGGTGTCTATGAAAATGTTTTCAATTCAATTCCGACTAACCGGACAGAAGCTGTGATCCTCACTCTGACAATTTGGATGTTACTTGCGCCCCCTGGTGGTTGACAAAAGAACCTAGTTTGTTTGTTTCTTTTCAGCTGCAGTAATCCGTGGTTAAAGCAGGTCACTCATGGTCAAATTTGATCTCAGTCGAATTTTAACCATTTCTCTCGCTTTCACTTTCTTTCTCTTTTTGTGTCTCTCTCTCTCTTTCTCCCCATGTCAGAACAGCACTAAAATATATCCTGGTTCCTCACCTATAATGAGCTGTCTCTCCTCTCTTGAGCCATCTACCTCTCTGTCTAACCCATATCTGTCTCTCTCTCTCTCTACAGGTCTCCCAGTGCAGATCTACAGTTTTAACTAGTTACTCAGTCCTATCCTGGGCCTACATTATTCTCTCTTGATGTGTCGCTACCCGTCTTATCTCTGTGTCTAACCCATACCTGTCTTTCTCTCTGTCTGTCTGTCTGTCTGTCTGTCTGTCTGTCTGTCTCTCTGTCTGTCTGTCTGTCTGCAGGTCTCCCAGAGCAGTACTACAGTTTGACGTGGTTCCTCAGTCCGGTCCTGGGCCTCATGTTCACTCCTCTGATTGGCTCAGCCAGTGACCGCTGCACTCTGCGATGGGGCAGGAGAAGACCTTTCATCCTGGCCCTCTGTATAGGAACGTTAATGGGAGTGGCTCTGTTTCTGAACGGATCATTGATAGGTGAGTGTGTGTGTGTGTGTGTGTGTGTGAGTGTGTGTGAGAGGGAGAGATTTATCATTTAAACGTGGGTAAAGGAAGATTCCAAACTGCGATTTCTTATCTTTTTTTTTATTTCTTACTTTATGAATCATTACATGTTTAGAATATTTATTGCTGAGCTGCCGTGGGCAAGTTGCTCTTTCCTTTTCTCTCTGTTGTTGATGCTTGTTTCTGTTTTAGATGCTTATTTTAGGCTACTTGTTTATTGATCTTGATCAAACTCACAAGGAGGGCCAGCTGGTAGTTTTTATCTTCAAGACTGCTTTTCTGAATAAAAATGAGACATGACTTCTGGCTCCTAAAATTAGATCAAAGTGCGCGAGTTAGCTGCAGTTTGTCACAGTTGCTTTGATAAATCACAGTTGTGCGCACAGTTAAACATCCCAGCACAACTTGTAAAGCTTATCAGACAAAGCAAATACACATTCTGTACAGTCCCATGGTGCACTTGTGGCGATGACATATAGACCTGATTGGTTATCGGTTTGTTTGAATATAATTTCAGCTCTCTGGCTCACGGGCTGATCAGCTGCTTTTGCCTTGTGAGCCAAGCAGCCGAACGTTACTGTACTGTCTGGTAGTTTGCAACGGAACCGTTAATAAACACTTATAGCACATACACACACACACACACACACACACACTGCTTACACAGCACTTTATTATAAAATGCCTTACAATTCGAAAAAGATTTAACGACATATATTGCTATATACAATACATCAAACAAGAAGTAAGTTCTCCTATTGTTTGATGTCATAAAAACTAATTTGCATATGAAGAGGATTATGGGAGATCAAAATCACAGCCAAGGCATGTGAGATTTATAGTTAAAGTTACATTTTCACAATAATACAACTTCTATTTTGTTTTATTAGTTATATAGTGCTCAACAAAGAAGTGAGTTGATTTGCACTAAATTACTTTTTCCACACTATGACAAAGTTTCATAGTGCCTAGCTGCTTTTACCTTAAAAGCACCTCAGACTACCAAGAGTGGATACACCTCTAGTATTGACGGCCCAGAGGGAATTGAACCCCCAACCCCGACAGTGTTAGTGCCTTGCTCTACCCAGCATGCACTAGTCCCACAGAGGAAATAGAAGCACAGGACGTTTTCTTCCTGTGAGCAGTGGAGCATCACTTGCACAGAGATTGATGTTACCCAGGTCAAAACCCTCGGCTTATTACATCAGCAAAACGTCATTCCAAGGTCGTGTGCATCCAATCAAACATATTGATTAGCTGCCAATCATCCCACACAGATATTGATCTCTGGGTTATCTATATCAGCGCAGTTCCGGACGCAGTGTCGTCAACCATGTGTTGTCTGCACAGAGACGCAAACACACACACACACAAACACATGTATACACACTACATACACAGTGTCATTAATCATGTACACATACACACAAAGTCAAGAGTCAAGATAACCTTTATTATCCCTGAGAGGGAAATGGAATGGAAACAAAATGGACGATATTTTCTCCAAACAAGATGGGCATTGGACCAGACTAGGACCAAATTGGTGTGGAGATCACAGTGGGCTATAAGGTCTAAACACACCATAGAGTTATTTATGATAATTAAAGCAAATTTCCCATCTACAGCTTCCTCGTCATGTGTGTCATGACTGGAAAGACAGATAGAAGTGGTTTGAGAGAGTTATGTTAAAATGTGTCTCTAAATAGAACATAGTCAGATGAACTGTCAACTGAATCATCAGTAACAAGCATCAGCACTATGGGAGCTGCTTTCTGTCAGCAGATTCTATTCTATTCTATTCTATTCTATTCTATTCTGTTCTATTCTGTGCTGTTGCTCTGTCAGTATTATTGTGTCCATGCTGATGGTGGCTTTCTGGGAAAGCTTCTGTTAGGGAGGTGGCACTCAGGTCGTTTTAGGGCACCAGTGAGGGTGTGTGTGTGTGAGTGTGAGAGTGTATGTGTGTGTGTGTGTGTGTGTGTGTGAGAGAGAGAGAGACAGAGAGAGAGAGAGAGACAGAGAGAGAGACAGAGAGAGAGAGAGAGCCTTGCCAGCAGGGGGTGACATGGGAAAGGGGCAGTGACCTGTATCTGTGTGTGAGAGAGGAAAGAAAGAAAGAAAGAAGAGAGAAAGTGTGTGTGTATATGTTTTTGTGTGTGTATATATGAATGTGTGTGAACAACACAGGGCGACATGGGAAAGCTGTAGTAACCTGTGTGTGTGTGTGTGTGTGTGTGTGTGTGTGTGTGTGTGTGTGTGTGTGTGTGTGTTGACATGGGAACGCGGGAGCAGGCAGTTCACAGGGAAATGCTTCCTGTTTGCTCCCCGCTCTCCACCAATCACAATTCACTTCCTGTCTGTCTGCCGGGCTAGTGAGTAGCGTCGCCACTCCATTGTCCCGTACACACACACACACACACACACACACACACACACACACACAGGTGCTCCTACTATGGAAGTTTTTGTTTCACACAAATGAATGGAGTTCAGTTTGTAAAGTCATGCTGCGTCAGACCGCCTGTGCTATAACACACACACACACACACACACACACACACACGCACACACACACACTGAGCAGCTTAAGGGCTAGACTAGGTCACAAATGTAATGAGACACACACACAAGGTCACACACATCATGCAAAGCACTATGGGAAATGTGCAGTGACCTAGGTTCTCTGTGTGTGTGTGTGTGTGTGCTGCTGAAGTAACTCACTAATCAGATATTGATCAACATGTGCACGGCTCTGACCAGGGTTACATCAATATCCAAGTCCAGATGTTTGTATGTGTGTGTGTGCGTGTGTGTGTGTGTGTGTGTGAGAGAGTGAATGGGAGAGAGAGAGAGAGAATACTCAACTCCTACATTTTCTGTTATTTTGAATCTCTTACTGTATTTTGTATTCTAGAATACATTTCTATACTTAATATTTACATTAATCCATTCTTTATTTTACGGATATTGTTATTGTTACCATTATTCTAATTGTTTGCTTTGATTTTATTGGACATTTTTTTACCATGATTATGAATCTTATCATTATTGATTACTACGAAAGCTTTGGCAATATATACCGAATTATACTTAATGCCAATAAAGCTCTTTAAATTAAATTGAATTGAATTGAATTGAATTGAATTGAATTGAATTGAATTGAAAGAGAGAAGACAGGCATGACAAGTTTGCTTATGTCCTGCAGAAATTGAGAAAAAAAAAAGTTTATTTTCCCATTGGTGGCCATGTATTTTTGACATACATTAGAAACGGTTTTGGTTTGACTTGGTCCCAGGGTCAATTAAGAAACTAAACACAGACAATATGTTCCATGTTATTCCATCTAATTAACCTCCTCTTTTCTCTCCCACTCCCTCCTTCTTTCCTCTTTCTCCCTGCTTCATTCTGTCCCCATCTCTCTCTCTATTTTTTCCAGTTTAACTTTGATGTGCTCTCTGCTAGGTTTCTAATGCTGCTTGGATCTTAGCAATAAACAATACACAGATTTTAGAATAAAGATTCTCTGTGTCTGTCCCCGTCAGGTCTGGCGATGGGTGACGTGCAGGGCAGTCAGCCAATAGGAATAGTTCTTACTGTGCTGGGGGTGGTGGTGTTGGATTTCTGCGCCGACGCCACGGAGGGACCAATCAGAGCTTACCTACTAGACGTGGCCGACACGGAGGAACAAGACATGGCGCTCAACATCCACGCCGCCTCAGCAGGTAGATCTGACGTACACACACACACACACACACACACACACACACACACACACACACACACCTTCCAGACGTGGCTGGATTCACAGAAACATGAATCACTTGTTGTTTTGCTCGTTAATTCCATTCTATACCATTTTTAATTTAATTTAATTAATTTTACTCATGGGACTGGCCAGCTATCTCCTCCCAGAATTCATCAGTGATTTGTTGCTTTACTTATGTGGGCACTATGAAAGCACAAGCTAAAAGGCGTTCAGCCCACAAATTAGCGAGTCCAGTCTGAGAGTTTGATGTGTGCAACCTGGCTTCACACTGGCGTCTCTGAGGAAACCACCGCCAGTCCCATGAATGGCGGAATTCAGATGGTCATGTGGACAACGAATGATGAAAAGTGAAAATGAAAACGAATGAAAGCGATGCATGGGGCAGGATCCAGGCTAATGCATGCTGCACACCCATTTTGCATAAACAAACACACTAAGAGAGAAAGAGAGAGTGGACACACACCTTCCTCTCTTATTCTTCTCTCTCTCTTCTCCCATCTAACTTTAACTAACTAACTGTGTGTGTGTGTGTGTGTGTGTGTGTAGGTCTAGGCGGTGCGGTCGGCTATGCTCTAGGAGGTCTAGACTGGACACACACCTTCCTGGGAGCGGCCTTCAAGTCCCAGGAGCAGATCCTGTTCTTCTTCGCTGCCATCCTCTTCTCCGGCTCCGTGGTGATGCACCTCCTCAGCATAGAGGAGCAGCAGTACTCCCCCCAGCATGACCGGCTGGACCAGGTACTGTGTGTGTGTGTGTGTGTGTGTGTGTGTGTGTGTGTGTGTGTGTGTAGTTTAATAAATTTAGGATATGGGTTTTCCTCAACATGATGAGATTGGTCAAAAAACACATCAATTAAAGTTTTCCTCTCCTTTCCTCTCCTCTCCTCTCCCCTCTCCTTTCCTCGCCTAGGAGAGTCCAGATCCCGCCCACCCCCACCCTTCAGCCAATGGCAGGGCCGGGCTTCTGCACGGTGCCGCCCCCCAGCTGGAAATGATTGGAGAGGATGACATGATTGACAGCTACGACCTCTATGACCCCTACGGAGATGACCAATCAGAGCGTGGGGACATGGACATGGACTTCCTGGAGGTGGAGCTTGTGAGGAGTAAGTTCATGGACCCTCCCTCTCCAAGTTAAAGTAACGGTGTATCAGCGATGTCAGATGTAAAAACTAAACTAATCATCGCTCTGCTCCTGTCGCTCTCTCTCCAGGTAAAAGTGACAGTGTTCTAGCCATGGCAGACGCCACTCTCGACCACCTAGACCATGATGCATTGTTCCTGCGCCACATAGAGCCGTCCATCTTCGCCGACCGCCTTTCGCCCTATCACGGCTCGCCTCCTCCTACGACCGCTTCCTTCTTCTCCACCAATCGCAGCTCTCCCCCGCCGGCCAATCTCAGACGCAGCAGCAGCGCAGGCAGCCAGGATCTGCTGCGCCCCCAAAACAGCAACCACCAATCGCACGCTCCGGGTACCAGGATATCCCGCCTCTCTGCATTCTTACAGGAAATGGAGCATGATGACGGACAGGAGGCGTTGCTAAACAACCAGCTTAATGAGCAGCGGACGCCGAATGGTCGGCTGTTTGCCAATGTTGTTAATGCTAACCGGGTTAGCACTAGCGCTAATGGGCTGAGCACTAAAGGACAGGCTCACCGTGCTGGAATGATCAAAGGTAGGTGCTGATTATAATCGTTTTTTTGGTTACATCACTCAGTGCAATTGTAGATTTGCAGCAAATAAAAGAAATAATAATGAGAAGAGGAGGTCATTTCATCACTATTACCATTAAAATGTCCATTATTAGTATTTTAATTGCTATTATTATATATTATTATAAGTACTTTTGTATTCTTTCTATTATTAATTTTTTGTGATTAAGTTTTTGTTGAAATTTAAAGGAACATTACAGTGGTATTACAGCAATGCCATGAAACTATTTACCTAATGGCACAGAAACACCCCCCCACGCCCCTGTGATCTCCATTAAAAAGAAAGAAAAACAAAGAGAAATAATTAGAAATTGAAAGAAAACAATACTCTACATAGACATCACTTTTTTTTATCCTCCATATTTTTTTCCACCAAAGCTGCCATCAGTAGTGCCTCCACCTTTTCCCAATGACAGCACTCTGTATGTAGAAGAACGATTGTCCATCACTTTAACAATCCTCCGTCTCTTCTTCCAGCTGCGAGTACGGGAGCCTCCATGCGCCAGTCGCGCCGCCGCCACACCTTCTACCGCCAGCCGTCCTGCACCTTCTCCTACTACGGCCGGGTGGGGAGCCACCGCTACCGCTACCGCCGGGCCAACGCCGCCTTGCTCATCAAGCCCTCCCGCAGCATGAACGACCTGTACGAGGTGGAGGCCAGACACAGGAGGAGGAACAGACAGAGGAACAGGCACCGCAGCGGAAACACCAACTCTTCCAGCGGAGACACGGAGAGCGAAGAGGGGGAGGTGAGTGACACTAATCCTAGAAAAGACGTTTGTAGAGTGAAGGAGAAGGGGGAAGGGAAGATTGGGTGGGTGAAGAGAGGAATAGACCTCAACCCTGACCCTTATCCCACTAGTAGAGGAATAATGACGGATGGATGGATGGATCGATGAGAAGCAGGAGAGAGGAAGGGATGAGTGAGAAGTAAGAGAGGAAATGAGGGATGAACGGAGGGATGAATAATGGCCTCTTTTTTTTAGGCAGACACACAACACACAGCTATTGATAGGTCTTTATTGGAAGTTTTTTCGGTACAACACTAACAGCAACAAACAGGAATAGAAAAGAGACTACGACAAATGTTGTCACACTTATGACTTGATCTCTCTCCCTTTTTCTCTTCTCTCCCTCTCTCTCTGTCTACACCCCCTCCTCTCTCCTTGTCTTCTCTCTCTCTCTCTCTTTCTCTCTCCCTCCGTCTCTCTCCCCCTGTCTGCAGGTGGAGACCACGGTGCGGCTGCTGTGGCTGTCCATGCTGAAGATGCCTCCGGAGCTGCTGCGGCTGTGCGCCTGCCACCTGCTCACCTGGTTCTCCATCATCGCCGAGGCCGTCTTCTACACCGACTTCATGGGACAAGTCATCTACCATGGAGATCCCACTGTACGGGCAAAAACAGCTAGACACACACACACACACATATATACAGTATATACACTTGCATACAACACTTGCATACAAAACTAACTCTCTCTCTCTCTCTCTCTCTCTCTCTCTCTCTCTCTCTCTCTCTCTCTCTCTCTCTCTCTCTCTCTCTCTCTCTCTCTCTCTCTCTCTCTCTCTCTCTCTCTCTCTCTCTCTCTCTCTCCTCTCCCACAGGCTCCTGCTAACTCTACAGCGTTAGATAATTACCATAGAGGAGTTCAGATGGGATGTTGGGGACTGGTTATATACGCCATGACCGCTGCTGCATGCTCAGGTAACACACACACACACACACACACACACACACCCAAGTTCAATTAACTTTCAATTCATTCATTTCGCAAAGTAGATTTTCTTCAAAAGTCAATGATTGAAAAACAAAACAATTAAACAAGCATTGACTCTAGGCTCGACACACACACACACACGCACACATGCACACACACACACACATACACACACATATCGCCTCATTAACACGCCAATGCATCACATACATGAACGCTCACACCATACACACATGCATGAGCACGTGCACACACACCTACACAAAGTGTACTTGTTGCAAGAATAATACATCTTGACATGATGAACTCTAGATTGAACAATCAGCTGACTTTTATCTCTCCCTCTCCATCCCTTCATCCAGCTCTCCTTCAGAAGTATCTGGACAACTTTGACTTGAGCATCAAGGTCATCTACATCCTGGGAACTCTTGGATTCTCCATAGGTAGGAACCACCATAGGAATAGAATAGAATAGAATAGAATGTCAGGTTTGCTTTAAGGGAAGAGCAGTAACTCTGGTAGTTCTCTGGCTAAAGTTTTGTTTTTTTTCCCTCCATAGGAACCGCTGTCATGGCGATCTTCCCCAACGTGTACGTCGCCATGGTGATGATCAGCAGCATGGGCATCATCTCCATGAGTATCTCCTACTGTCCGTATGCTCTGCTAGGCCAATACCACGAAATGAAAGAGGTACACACACACACACACACACACACTGCACATACACTTTAAAGCAATATTCCACTTAGTTTTAACATGGGAGTTATTTGGCTAATGACCGCCATGAAAACCAGAATATAAACTAATCACCAATCGGATGCTACTGGGGCGAGTTTGTAGCGTTCAGATTTTTACCACAAAAATAGCCTGAAAACTTGTCAAATAGCCAAAATGCCAAATAGCATTTTTATTGATAGAAGAGAACATAGCGGAGGGGTACCATTTAGGAGAGATAGTTCCTGTTTGGGAGACAGGATCTACTTTTATTTTTAAATACTAATTTTAGTATAGAAGTCATTTTTCAGTTTTTTTTATGAAATGCTTTTAATGGACAATGTCCTAAAAATTAAGAGATACACACACACACAGACACACACACAAAAACGGATCATTAGGACTAGTAATTGTAAAAAATTGTAAAGTTTTTTTGTTTTGCAATGATGTTATGGAGGCCACTGTCACTCACACTTACTTCAGCTTCAGCTTTTACTGAAACCTAACATTTCTTTGTCTCTCTCTCTCTCTTTCCTTCTCTCTCTTTCTCTCCCTCCTCCAGTACATCCAGCACAGTCCTGGTAATTCCCGGAGAGGCTTTGGCATCGACTGTGCCATCTTATCCTGCCAGGTTGGCCTTCACACTTTTTTTGTTGATAAACTCTGTCTGTAGCTCTGTCTGTATTACATTGAGAAAACTGTGTTGTAATATAATGCGTTGTTGTTTTCCAGGTGTATATCAGTCAGATCTTGGTGGCCTCAGCTCTGGGTGCGGTGGTGGAGGCGGTGGGCAGCGTGCGCGTCATTCCCATCGTGGCCTCTGGGGGCTCCCTCCTCGGATTCCTCACCGCCTTCTTCCTGGTCATTTACCCCACGCCGCACCACGGGTGAGAAAACTACCGGGCTTACATCAGGCTCATGACATTTGCTGCATGTCACCCCTTCCTTTTAATCTTCAAAAACAGCTGAACTTCAAGTTGTGATATATAAACAGCAAAATTCAGTGTGGAAATGATTGTGATTGTGATTGACAGGGAGGGGGAGTCGGCCAAAGCGTCGGAGAAGCGGGCCTTGGCGGTGCCGGACAACACCAACAGCAGCGGCGGCGGCGCCATGGCTGTCACCGTGGTTGTAGAGAAACCCAGCTTCCTGAAACTCAACAAGAAGGGCAAGGCCACCACCACCACCACCTCCTCTCACGTGGAGAATGAGTCCACTCTGTGATTGGACGGCGGGATTCGACAGACAGGGAGTTACAGGTTACCGCCGAAACAAATGACGTCACCTTCAACATCGAGCTAAGGACGCCCCCCTCCTGCTGCCGCTTACTGTCAAGAGTAATGAATGCTGGGATTTAAAACAATTAAAAAAACAAAACAAAAAAAAAACACAGACAGAAGAGAGAGAGGAGCGTGGTTGGCCTTAGTCTGGTCTGGCACCTGCTCATCTTTTCTGGCTTTGACTCGTTTGCTCTGATCCAATGTGGTTCAGCCGCTTTATTTCTGGATCTGAAGCAAGGTCTTACATACATTCTGAGGTCATGTCATGATTTGTTGAAGTGCACAACTTATCATCCGGCATGGGACCAGCGTTGCACCGCACCAGCCTGCCCCGCTGGGTCCGACAAGGCGCTCTGGTCCCAGTGCCGTTCCCGCTGTCGCCGAAATAATTCCTTCCACATAGCCAGTCAAGGAAACTTGATTCACTTGTCAGGGTCGTCCAGAACTGAATGATTCGTAGATCGTGGTCTTACAGGACGATGTAGTTGTTGTTGTTGTGGAGAGAAACAGCCGTTTCTCTCTCTCAGGGCCTCTGGGAGGTGCTACTGAGCAGCCGCCTGGACAGGAAACTTCAGGGGACTCGCATACATACGCACACACACACACACACACACACACACACACACCTTCCTTCCACATTATCATCGGGGTCAACACGAACGAATGAAAACCTGAATACTGAACATTAGTCCTCGAAGCTGCAATCATGTGAAAATGCTGAAACTCGTTCTTCCTCGCTGACGGACCGGGCCGCTCGAGTCTTCGCTCATCGCCGGAGACGCTGAGTGACATGAGAGAGTGTGTGTGCTGACTGGGCGTCTCCTGCAGAGGCACCGCGCTCACCAAATGAAACCCAACACGCTCTGCTTTGCGGACTTTGACAGGACTCTGCGACTGTAGCTTTAAGACTTTGGAGACCTTTTTAAAGCCTGGTTCCTGGGGCGAAAAAAAAACAAACATTACTGGGCTTGAGTCCCCAAATGGTTTGTGGGCCGGTTTCTTTTCGCCCTTTCCTCCACATGGCAAGAGTGCTAATATGTTTAATTGAGCCTTTTTCCCCAAGGCAAAGACCACATTTACTCAGTTTGGGTCCTGCAGTAACAATATTATGAAGGTGTAGAGTACGGGTGTAAGCTCTCTTGTGTATTTAAAGTTAAAAAAAAAACCCAATATGGACACTGACCTCCATAAGAGTGAAATTCCAGTCAAGAGGATAGATGCAATACGTGCAGTATACAGGGCATTACTACCCCCAACAGTTCATTTACTGATATATTGAGAAACCAGAGTAATGTTTTAAAATCTTATGATGTTCATGTTTGTTTTGAATAATCAGACTAACCTACATGCTGCATGTTAGAGGAGCAGAGAAGAGAGACAAACCAAACAACAGAGGAGAGGAGAGAGGTGGAGTCAGCCTTTTGTTCCCTCTCCCTCCCTCTTTTTTTAATTTTAGTTTTTTTTGTTTTGTTTCTTTGAAAATGCCGTCAGCACAGTGTTTGCGTGTCACTAACTGCACATTAGCTGAGTTGCTGTTGTTGTTGAAGGAAGTGTTAAATAGACCCCCGGTGAGAAAAGCATCATTTGAAATCCTCTCGTGAGACTTTGGGGGCGTTCTGTTCGTTCTCCTCAGAGCGCCAGAAGGACGGGGCTTCCTGACACTCTTGGGGCTATTCCATTGGATCCAGTTTCTGTACCAATGTTCATCAGTCTGGAGTGAGTCACCAGAATATTAGAATGGATCCTGAAGATTTTGAAAGCCCAGGGTCAGTTTTGTTACATTAGGTTGTTACATTTTGAAGTTGAAAACAAAGATCCACAGAGGAAAACTAGAGGAGTACAAAATCTACGGGGTTTGCTTTGCACTCCTGGAGTTGCTTTGCTGGTTCCGCTGCACTGGGCCAACTTAATCAATCACAGAGAAGTAGATGAGAGGATTTCAGATGCTGCTGAGCTCTGCGGTGCGGCACGATACAAGACAGCTGAGTGGATGTCGGACAGAGTGCCTGCTTTAGGTCGAGGAGACGAGGAATGAAGAGAGGGGTGAAGGGAGAGAGGGGGCTGGAGACTTGCACAAGTCTTTGCGTTAACTGTCAAGACTGCAATTCCAACTTTGTCTCCAGAAAAACTACAAATTTACTACCAAGAAAAATTGCCCATAATCACAATTCTAAAATACCACAAGACCCCTTTCTTACCCCTGTCTCTCTTTCTTTAATCTTCCTCCCTGATTGGTTGGTTAAACCTAACAGCTTCAGTTAGTTTCATCAAGTTGTCCTTAGGATTTGCTTCTGATTGCACCATTTTGCATCCCCAATTGCAATTACAACAAATGCCTACCAGGAGAGACGCAAAATGGCTTTTGCAACATGGCTGCAGATGGGAGCTGTAACATCAGATGAGATTAAAGGACAGGCGGGGGAGTCGTGGTCGTTAAGGATGTGCTGACAGGTGGATACAGACTACGCCGCCGCCTGCAGGTCCAATATATGACTAAACCCACATAGGGGAATCCATGCAAGTTGTAAAAAATCTAATCTCTTTTCAGTACTATTGCTATTGAGTGTAAACCAATAAGATTAAACAATCTTAATCTTAATCTTTGGAATGTTTCCGTAGCAGACGATGCTGGGCATGTAAAACCAAACTTGAACTTTGAAAGGCAAACGAAAGCATCAAGATTTTATGTGTTGTTTGTTTTCTGACAAATCAGATCAGTCGTTGCAATAATGGCCTCTGTTAATCAGGCGGGGATCAGCAGGGGATTGTGGGTGGGATTGCGGGTGGTGTCTGTGTCTCTGAGAATGTTTGTCTGGACAAAGCCGGGTTTCTTTGGGTGGTGAAATCCTTTCTCAACTGCTCTTGGTGTTTGCATGGATTTGGGTCAATTCCCTTTGAGCTGACTCAGTTGAAACATACAAATTGGAGGGAATCAAAATGTAAATTTACTAATGGCAGAACCTTTTTATTTTTAACCATTTAATTTAACAGTATAATGGAAAAGTTTGTATTTTTGGGGTTTTAGAAGATAATTAACTTACTACATGGGTTGAATTTGTTCACTCGGTTGGTGGTTGGTCTTTTTAGAAACATTTGATCCCTTCCATTATTTCAGGTATATTCAGTCCGTCCCAGAGCAGAATAGAGAAAGGTATTTTGCATCCTGGGTTGACCCTGCTGTGGCCATGGCTCCAGTACAAGACAATGACAAAAAAAAAGGAAACACAGGTGCCATGACTATTGAAGAACAAGAGGTTTTGGAAGGCTTTTACGACGCCTAGGGCAATAAAAACTTGCTGCATAAATAATGGACATATACGTATGTACAACTTCAGTTTAAGTAAAAACATGAAAAATCACAAAATGTGGAGTTACGGGGTTTGCATGCGACAACACCGATATGCATGTGTGGAACACCAAAGTATGACTGTGTACAAATCACTCTAGCTCTTTCTTTATTGTCCTAGGTCAGGGATTTATTTTCTAATGCATGGCTGGATGTTCGTGTCTTTTGTTTGGACTTAATGTGTAAAAACAAACATGTACTCTTTAACCTGAAGCATTGAGCTGGCTCTGGGTTGGTACACTCTTAACAAGCACGTGACTTTTTTTTATTTTCCGAGTGCAGTTTGAGACGATACAGATCTTGTGTTACTTTTCAACACAATGCGAGGAGTTGCTATGAAACGTGTTTGAGAAGCAACAGGAGATGCGTGTCGTCCCTGACTGCGCTCCTTGTTAAAAGTGTAGCGGAGAAACGCCGGGCCGTGAATACTTGAAGTGCAACTTGAGTGTTTCTGTTCAAATGCAATGGGAAGTCTTTGATTTGGGGTTTCGTTCTTACCGTCCCGAGCCTTTTACCATTGACTCCGGAATGTTGAGATAGCTCGGCCTCTCGCTCGGCCTGCTGGGAGATTGAGTCCTTTCTTTCTATTTTTTTGATTCCATCAGGTGACTTAATGTTTAAGTCAATGAATGTAAAATGACTTCAGCCTGAATCGTTTTTCTTTTGATGTTCGACAAGCCAGGGGGTCTGACATTGCACAGAACTTGCACATACTGAGTAAAAAAAATATATATATATAGAACTGTCTTGCAAAAAGAAGAAAAAAAAAACTGTGGATATTTATTTTTTTGAGGTTTCTTGTCTAAAAATGGACACTTTCACTTTATTTCAAGAAGAATATATTAAAAACCTTAGAGTTCTATTTGCTGTTGTGGTTACAGGAGAGACGTTACAGAAGAGGGGGGAGAGGACTGGAATGTGTGTGAGCAGTGGTGTGTGTGTGTGTGTGTCTGTGTGTGTGTGTGTGTGTGTAAGTTCACAGGTGCTCACATGTAAAGCAAGTGGCGAGCGTGTGGTAAAATGTCACCTCAGTGTTTTTTGTTTTGTGTCGGTTCTGGTTCTCTGTTCTTTGCAATCAGCAGGTTTACACTTAATTCTGGAATCCACGGCTGCAATACCTGAGGTTCTTTACAAGGTTCTCCGTAACTTTTATTGTCTCTGTTCTCATGTTTTAATTCAACTAGAAATGTCTCCGCTGGTCTCTGTTCTTTTTACATTCATACAGAGCCACAGAGAAGAGTCTGGCCGTCGCACCTTTGTCTGTAGGCAGCCATGTTGGCTCCACCATCCGTGGCTCCCTGGCTGTTGCCAAGTAACTGATCTTTAGAATGTTGGTGATGTCATGGAGGACGCTGTTTTCTTATTTACTACCAGCAGCAACACGACGGCCAGACTCTCTCCATCTGCGGCTCTGCGTTTAGAAAACTGTGTTGACGACGGACGATGGAGAGAGTTGCCTATATACTTTTATCTTCACAGAGATTAATCAAGAAGAATACTTAAAGAATGGGAAAAGTATGCGCAGTGTACTATATAATATGCCTTGTCATTTGAAAAAAGATGTAAATATATATATTTCTCTTTTAGTTTCTCCTTTTTTTGCTGCTATAAAAAGCTGATTATTTTTGTTAGTAGTTTTGTTTTCTATATAAAGACTGTATATATCTATACGTTGTGTAAATATGCTTGAGCCTTCATATGTAGGACTCTGGATGAACACTGTATGGAGCGCACCTTTAAAATCTCTTCAGAAGCAAACTGACAATGCCTCCTTTGTTATTATTTGTTGAATATTTTTTAAAAAACAAAAGTTATATCTGCATTGGGTTGATGCTCTCTTTTTGACATTTAGGTAGATGATAGATGTTGCCAGAGGAATTGTGGATATTGCAGCAAAAAAAAATTTTCATAATATCTTGGAAGGATTTCTGTCTTCTGAAGGCAGCATTGTATAATAGATTTATTTGAAAGGGTGGGATGGGATTTAGATGTGACGTAAATACAGTATTAGAAGCATTAGAATTTAAGAAGGATAGACAGAAATGTTATTCACATGAAGTTACACTGTGGGAATATCAAACTACTTTTTAGCCGGTGGTGTTAAACACCTTAACTAAAAGGGGAAAAAAGAATGACCAAAAAGCACACAAGTACTTGTACCAAATGGAAGATTTTTTACAAAATTACTCTAGAAACAAAAGGTTAAGACTTTTAATACTACTCAAAAATGTAGCATTAAAAAAATCTACCCATCCAGTAACTAGTGTAGCTGTAATTACATGCCATTTTAACAGAAACTGAAGGATAGCAGGGCAGGGTTACAAATGTCTAGTGAAGAAAAATGAAACTACAATTTAGAAAGTCAGGTACCTTTAATTTCAGTCACTGAACACTTTTATTCCATTGATTTTACACATAGATCTGAACAGTCACAAAAGTGATGTATTTAATCAACAGGGCATGTGTATAAGAATCAGATCAGCATATATGTATAGCAAAAACTTATAAAACAATAAACAAGAAGTTTTGCTTCTCACCAGTGTTTTGCAAGATTTAGCAAAGGGGCAAAAATAGGTTACAAGGCCAAATTTCAAGGTATAATAAAATTTTTGCCGAAATGGTATGAATGATTACACTATAAATTTCACAAGGATTTCTACCTTGTGAAATGAAAAAACTATGAATTAGAATAATATGCACATATAACATCAACCAAGGATAAAAAACAAAAGCAACAACAATGACCTGCAGGGGTTCAGGTTAATAAAATGTTATATGCTGTTGTCAGGCAGGATTGCATGCAGCTGCTGGTCAAGTAACCTGCTGGCCTGCAGCTTCAGCACTGCTTCAACTTTTTTCTCAACAAAACATCTTTACTCAGCGTCTACCAAGTGGCAAAGTGCTTACCCATGATGCCGTGTGGTCAAGCAGAAGGGAGAGGAGAGGAAGATTGGAAAATTTTGTCTGCTGTCCATGCAGAATCAGATTTCTCTTTCTCTCTCACACACACACATTCTGGGTCAAAGTCCCTCTCTCTTTCCAAACAGAGAAACCAGAGAAGGAACCTGAAACTGCTCTGTGTGTATGTGTGTGTGTGTGTCTGTGTCTCTCTGTGTATGTGTGTGTGTGTGTCTGTGTCTCTCTGTGTATGTGTGTGTGTGTGTCTGTCTGTGTCTCTGTGTGTGTGTGTGTGTGTGTTGGGGATTCTGACCCAGACTCATCATGTGACACCAGGACCAGCTGATGTCAAGGTAGGCAATTTGTGTGTGTGTGTGTGTGTTTGTGGGTAGAAGAGGGAAGCAATATGAAGTAATAATGTTAATAACTTTCACGTGTGTGTGAGAGAGAAGAGAGAGAGAGAAAGATTGTGTGTGTGTGTGTGTGTGTGTGTGTGTGTGTGTGTGTGTGTGCAGTATATGGAGAAGTATAAACTTGCCAAGTCAGTCAGTGAACTGTAATGAACTGTTAAAGGGGAACACCACTTAATGATTCTATTTAATGACACACATACATCATTCCTGCAGTTCAGTTAGCATTTGTGATCAGCGCTCTCCCAATTTAATAGTCAATAATAAATCAATTCATATTGAGTACAAGCCTGTTCCAAACAGTTTTCCCACGTATTCATTCATACTTTAACTTTTTTGTACTACAGCTTATTGAAGTGCATGTAATAGCTTGGATAAAATTTTGAGAGAAATGGTTTGGTTGGAAAAGAAGAAGAAATCTTCTTCAAGTCTTGTATTTCATTTTGGGGGAAAAAAATCAATGTTTAAAGTTCATCATTCAATATATAAAATATATATTAAGAGAGGTCTGCAGAAATTTTGTGAGAGCATGTTTTTTAAATTCATGCATATATCGTCATTTCCTTACACACACACACACACACACACACACACACACACACACACACATCACAATGTTTAAATAATGAGCCATCGTCAACTGTACTGCTGTGCTTTGTGCACAGGTGTTATCTATTTCATATCCAACACTACATGCATAGATTTTAAAATGAGTTGCAATTGTGAAAACATCAATATTCATCACTGTTAAGGCAGTAGAGCAGACAGACAGACAGGGAGGCAGTTTTCCAGACACACATGAACTCTGATGTAGAACCACCAGGTTACACAAGATATTACTGACAAAACATTTCTACATTTCCCCTCTGGTTGTTATTTCTTTACCTAGCACCTCTCTATCACACATGATCATCCTCAAGACACATGAATATTTGTTACATCTGTTGCCCGACTGACCTGTCACCTTCTAACCATTAGTTGCTTTTAATTTTAATGATCTAGGAAGTAAAACTCATTGTCAAGTCACTCTGTCTTTAAAATTCAAAATCAAAGCTTCTAGATATGAACATTGTTCTTTATCACAGAGCACAGACTGTTTTCAACTGTTTTACTGCTGCAGTTGATTGTGTGTCAGTATACAGTAGTTTTAAAGTGTGTTTACTTTGCCTCATTTTTGACCATATAATCTGTTTATAATCCTGATCCAGAAGACACATGATGCTGGTGTGGTGAGTCACTGCCCTCTGGTGGAGCTGAGCTTCAGACAGACAGGACTCCTACAGCCTCAGAAGATCTGATTTTAAACTGTTGGGCTCATGCAGTCTGATTTCTCACTGTTTAGACGGGCAGGAGGAGATCTGTGCCAGAGACAGGAAATCTGGTCTTCAGCTGTGTATGAATACAGTCATGCAGAATGTAGCTGATGCCATTATCCAGAGTGACTTACAGTGACTGGAACAGTAGAAAAGATCAGTGTCTGTGAATCCCATAATGACAGATAGTGGCTAACAAATAGAAGTGAGAGAAGAGAGGGAAGTGTTTCTCTCTTTTAGTCTTTTAAGTCTCTTCGGCAGCAACAGCAACATCATTCATTCATTCAAAACTTCAACATCACTACTACTACTACTAAGAATAAACTTTATTTAAAAAGCAGGTTTGGGAGACAATGTTACAAAACACTTTACATTAATGAAACATCAATCAGTAAAAATCAGAAAAAGGTGAAACAGAAACTCAAGGAAAAAACCAAAACATTGGTCTGAATGAGAAATGCAAACAATGCAAACAAGCAATTTTGAGGCTGGAAGACAAAATGCAGAAACCTTTTACCCCATAATGTGACAAGTAAGTGCTTGGTGAAAAAAAGTAAAATTCAAAATGTCAGTGTATCCATATCCCCATTTATAGTCATTTTGTTTTGTTTTTTTAATCAAACAACTGTAAGGACTTGGCACTGCTTTCCTAGGCTAAGTGAATAGAAAAATAAACATACAGTAGTGCATATGCCTCCATTAATTCACTTTGGAAAGGAAAAACGAGCGACCTACACCAACCATTGCATGTGTCTCACAAAAACCTCACCTGACATTGTCAAGTGTTTCATGACCCAATAGTAAAATGCCAAAAAACATTCCATCAATAGGAAAATCAAGCAGTTGTTTTGTTTTTATCATTTCCTGAAAAGTTGTCTCTCTGGAGATGTGAGGTTTCTACAGGACACTGACGACACGCTTCCATTTAGACACTTGGAAAAGTGATAAACAAAGACATTATAAGTGGCCTTCAATAAGTAGCTGAAAGAGTAACTGTTACAAGTGTTTATACTTCTAGGGATGGGCTTGCCTCTAGCTTATTTAGTATGTTGACTCAAGAACACGTTCTGTGTCTCTCCATCTGTTGGAGAAATGTTGTGCTGCCTCTCTCTGTCTGTCTGTCTCTCTCTTTATGTCTCTCTCTCTGTCTAATGTTGACGTCATCGGCTCTGAATGTCTCTAACTTCCACACTGGCTTTATGTAGCAGTAATGGCTCTGATCAAAACTAGTGATAAGAACAATTAGACAGTATATAGTACAATATTTCTATTAAAAATGTCATAACTGGGCTTCCATACAATATTGTTGTAACTCTATGTCTTGAAGTGCATTTGATACGGCAATGTATTGCAATTCAGTTGCATTTTGTCTTTCAATAAACAACAGTAAATATCCCATTAGGAGATGAAATGTCAAAATCTGTTTTACTTCAGAGAGAGAAAAGTCATAAATCAATTGCTAGATGAAATTCAAGATCTTTCAGACTTTCAAGCCACTGTCTCAAGCTCATTTTATTCTATTTCCAAGGGCATTTCATGATGGATGTGGATCTCTCAAACAGTTCAGAGATAAAGGTTCACCAGTTTCACAGCAAGTCCAGTCTCAGTCTTAGTTTCTCCAAAGTCTCAGACAAGTGGGAAGGAAGGATGAAGGTATGGAGGGAAAGAGGGATGAGGATGGATGGAGGGAGGAAGGCAGCTGCTGCGATGATGCCTGTCCCTCAATGGTTTGTTTTGTTCAACTTGAGGAGAAAGTGTGTGGTGTTTTCATTTATTGCTCTGCTTTTTCACATATTTCTCTTACAATTCTCTCTATTTCTGTCTCTTTTTCTGTTCCTTGGTGTCCCTGTTGTTTTCTTTGTCAGCCTCTCTCTCTTTCCCTGTGTCTGTATTTGTCTACCTGTGACTCTTGGTGAGTCTGTCTGTCTGTCTGTCTGTCTGTCTCTCTCTCTCTCTTTCTCTCTGGACCGGTCCATCTCCTCCAGGTTAGAGGGGTCAGCGGTCTAAGCGGACTGCTCCATGTGGGCCAAAGAGCGGGGCGTGGCGGTGAGGCTGAGCGTGGCCACGCTGTGAGCTATCGCCAGCGCCGTGCCCGAACATTTATTCACCGAGTTCCTCTCCCCTTCTGCCCCGCTCGTCCTCCCCCCTTCTCCCTCCCCCTCCTCCCCCTCCCTCGCTCCCCTCCTCCTCCTCCTCCACACCCGCTTGAAGCTGTCCGTCACGAAACAGTAGACGACGGGGTCCAGGCAGCTGTTCAGGCTGCTCAGGGTGACCGTGATGTGATAGGCCAGCACGTGCCCCGCCCCCCGGCCCGGCCCCGCCCCTCCGGCCTCCACCCGGAAGTACACCAGCACCTGCCGGATGTGAAACGGCGTGAAGCAGACGGTGAAGACCACCAGGACGGCGGCCAGCAGCCTGACGGCGCGCGCCCTCCTGGCTCGGCTCTGCTGGGGCATGGGCCCGTGGCTGGCGGTCAGGAAGCAGGCGACCCGCAGGGTGAAGCCGACCACAGCCAGCAGCGGCAGGAGGAACTCCAGCACCGTGAGGTAGAAGAGAGCCGGCAGGAGAACGCAGGAGGAGCTGAACTCCAGCGCCGTGGTCTGAGAGGAGGGCAGAGGACAGCAACTCACAAACTACTACTCCTCTGTTTGAAGTGATGATCTGCCTGTTTTTATTCTCTCTATCGCTGACTGATAAAACACAGCAGTGATTCAAACTATACCCAGTTCAAGAAAGCTTTTACGTTTTCCGTTCTACCTGGAGTCTAATCTCACGTAGCCAAACAAACGACAGAGGTCTGGAGAAATTCTCATGAGAAAACCTGGGATAACGAGACCTTGCTGAGCCGAAGGCAGCATAGATTGATCGGCTCTCAGTTTGAAATAGGATTCTCCCACAAGCCCCTCAGAACGGCACTCCTGTTTTGTTTTTCTGGGCTGGGAATAGGCTTTAGCGCGGCCCACTGCCCACGCTGGTATCACGTCAGTTTTATTTTGCTAGCTAGCTAACTCTAGCAACTTCCTTGTTGTTCTCTGACAGTAAACAACTGAGCACCAGTGCCATGCTGAAATTTGACTGGTTTGAATTAAGAGGTTCCACAGAGTCGGCGGCCTTTTCTATCTAACTATTGTGTTTAAATTTCTCAGTCGTTTGAGGTGTGGCAACGCGAATTTACCCGATGTCGGGTAGGTCTTTCCCGGGAAAAATAATGTGACGCACAGGAGGTGATGCGTTTTCCATTTCCAGCAGTAACAGTTTATCCAGTGGGTTCTTTTGGTAACGGGTTTGATAAGGGTCAGACAATTTTCTCAACCCACAGAGGAGCATGTAATCCATCAATAGAAGTTAAAACATGAAAATCACAAAATCTATCTATCTATCTCTGTTAATGTAGAGTGTGTGCGTTTAGTGTGTGTGTACCTGGAAAGAATAGGTGACCACCACTGCAATGAACCAGACGGTGGCGCTGACACACCTGGCTGCTCCTGTGGTCCTCCAGCGATGGAGAGTGCTGGACGCATGGACCACAGCCAGGTAACGATCTATACAGATACTGGGAGGAGGGGAGGAGATAAGGCAGTGGAGGAGCAACGAAACAAAGGGCATTTATATGTTAAGCCAATTTATAGTGAGGAAGGAAGGAGGCAAGGAAGGGAAGAAGGAAAGGAAGAAAGAGGGATGGAACAGACACTAAAGAAGACGAGGAGGAGAGGAACAACATGCATTTCTATGTAAAGTCAATTTATTGTGAGGAAAGAAGGAGGGAAATAAGGAAGGAAGGAACTGAAGGAAGTAGAAGGAAGAATGGAAGGGTAAAACAGTGGAAGAAGGAAGCAGAAAGAGAAACGCAGGCCGCGCCCCCACCTGGTGAGGAACAGGATGCTGCAGTACATGTTGACGAAGTAGCTGAAGGTGTGGACGTAGGAGCAGGCCACGCAGCTGCCGCCGCTGTGGTACAGCGCGATGCGGGCGGGCAGCGACAGCGCCACCAGCAGGTCGGCCACGGCCAGGTTGATGGTGTAAACCACGGGGGCCGACGGCTGGGTGGAGGCCCCGCAGAACACGTAGAGGGCCAGGCCGTTCAGCAGCACCCCCACCACCAGCATCACACAGTTACACACCTGCAGCACAGGGCAGCACACAAGACTCTTCTGACTGTCGAAGTCAAGCGGGTCAGTTCATGAATTAACTCATCAGTTCCAGTTCTGGTGAGGAATTGGAACTGGAATTTTAAAAAACCTACGGTGAAAATAATTGGAATTGAATTGGAATTTCATTTCATTCATTTCATTTCATTTCAATTTGTTTAACTGTCTTAGTTGTTTAGCGAGTTAAGACAACCTCTCTTATGCGGCATGTGAATCGGCCCTTAGAAGTGAAATTTCATGGAATTTCATGGAATTCAATTCTGTTTCCTGTCATTCCAATTCAATTCCAAAAGGTATAAGACTGAATTACTTATTTCTAGTATTTCTTTAGGTTTCAAACTGTAGTTACACGCTAGTAGACCATTTGTGTTGCTTGATAAATTTCATAGCTACTCAAATGAGAGTGACCATGCAGAACGAATGATCAATATTAATTATTGAGAAGATTTCCATTTATTTCCCAATCACAAATAAAAAAAATAATTTTCAGAAAATACCAATGCCACGAGATTTGCTAGAACAGTCTTTTATGAATAGATACAGGTTATTAACTCTGATAACCTATACAGTTCATTGCAGTAAATCCTTTAAAATACATTTAATCTTTTAACAGCAAATAATGACCACTAAAACAAGGTTTGTTTTGAATGGAAATGGACTGATCTAGCTCTTACCATGAGAGAGACCCAGACAGCGTAGAAGTCTTGGTACAGTTGGACATCCAGGTGGGCCAGTCTGTGCAGGTACGGCGCCCCCCACTGTTGGTCCCAGGTACTGCAGTTAATGGGACCCGGAGCCTGGGTGGGGAGGAGGGGCAGGGGGGAGGGGGCGGAGCTGAAGTTGGTGAGAAGACTCTCCATTGGTTGAGGAGGATGGATGGAGGGCGAGACTGGCTTCTGAATGGCAGGAGAGAGGTGAGGAGAGGAGAAGAAGAAGGGGAAAGAGGAGAGGAGAGGGGAGGGGAGAAATTAAGTGTTGATCTGTTTATATTTAGTAAAAGAGGAGAGAAGAGGGAGAGAGAGCAGAGGAGAGAAGAGAAGAAGAGAGGAGGGGAAAGGGAGAGGAGAGAAAAGGAAAGAGAGGAGAGGAGACAAAAAGAGAGGAGGGTTGACAATTTACATTGAATCTATACTGGTTTTGTAATATCACAATGACACAAAAAACTAGTACTGCTAAGTGAATCGATCCAATTCGAACTTAACTAATCAGCTACTGGAGAGACGTTTATCCATTCTTTCCTACCTTTCCTCCTCTTTCCTTTCCTTCCTTTTCTTCCTTCCTCCCTTACACTCTCACAGCAGGGAGTGACCCTGCACCTTCTGGCCGTAACTGCCTGATTTTCCAAGGTGTATCTAAATCAGGGATTTGAACTGGTGACCTTTAACCTTTAGGCTCGTGCTGCCCCGTGCAGACAGACAGACAGGGACTCCCATAGTGTTTGATGGAAACAGACGCCTCAACCTTTTAACATGGAGTCTTGCTGAATCAGAGCTTCAGCCAGAGAAATGTAGGGAAGCATTTATAAATAGACTTAGACAGCTCCAACCTGAACTGATGGGGTGTGCTCACAACGGCTTAACACAACTCAACACGCCAAGCTTAGTGAGCACGCACACACACACACACACACACACTAAAAGAAAGAGTAATGACCCTCGGGGATGAAAAGTGGTCAACATCAGCAGGAGTTAATCCAGAGAGAGAGACTTTAAAAATCCTCATCTTATAAACAACGTCTTCTTCTACTGTAGAAATGACTGCATGTATCTTCATACACTCTCAAAAAGGATGTGACACTTTCAACAAAGTTAGGTGCGTGACCCCTTGTGTTACTTTAAGCACAACGTGTTAATATGAGGCATGTCAGCGCGTGCCGCTATTTAACACACCTTTGACACGTGTTTTCAGCACAAGATATATGTTGTCTGTAACTAGTCATATAATAGATGTAATGAACGTGACACATCCTGTTTAAATGAGTGGAGGCTTTGAAAATCCTCAACTTCCAAACATTGTTCCCCTGCAAGAGGTTTCAGGTGGAAATCATCAAATTTGATATATCTGCAAAAGGCCAAAAGTAGTTAAGGAAGAGGAACGCTGATTTGGCTTAGAGGATGTAAGGAGAGAAGCTCTTTAGAAAGACAAGAAAACTGTGGCAAAACAAGGCTAAGAAATCCAAGGGAACTCTTGAACTGAAGACAGTCATGCAACGCATTTGTCCTGTAAGTTTTCAAGATGCAATAGCCAAATAAATAATGGATTTTTAATATTTCTTAAAGAGAGAATCACCTTGGCTTTTTTTTTTATCCTTGTTATATCTGCAGCAGTTTTCCAGTGGAAGTGAAAGGAGAGTGTGTATGAAAGACACAGAGAGAGAGAAACTGGCATAACTCACCAAATGTACTTTAAATATAAACTTTCAGTGTTTGTACTTCACACCTGAAACATCATTCCTCTCTCTGCCTGTCAGTTGAGTCTTCTTAGCAACCTAAGGATTTCTCATTGAAACCAATGAGCGCCGTTAGCCACAAGATAACCAAAGTCAAAGGAGTTCAATGAAAAATGTTAAGCTGCTTTTTGGGTTATGGGGGACAAATTTAAAAACCTTTTTCCACACAATGAGGAAGATAAATAATGAGCTACAATCAGTGTCTAATAGTCAAGGTATTAATACAGAGGGCCATGTTGTAGGACATTTAGCTTGGCAGTGATATGGTTTTTTATTAAAGGTGTTCAAATGAAGACAGCATCAAATTTGAATGATTTGAATGAAATTTGTCTTATTGACTATGCTTACATTTAATTTCTAGCTGCTTGAAGCCTTCCCACGATTTTAAACTTTTAAGTTATTCTGGAGACGTTACAATTGTCTCACCAAAAGCCAAGGCAGAAAACCAAGTGGCCTTTCCCTGAATCAGGGCCATGCAGCTGGCTGTTGGAACTATCACTAGACAGACCCGCTGGTTATGACAAAAAACGTCCTCCTTATAAATACCAGAGACAGATGAGCGCCTATCTGTTAACACGTCCTGCAGAGGAAGATCTTTCCACTCTTCATCATCATCACACAGACAGCTGGATACAACATGGCCAGGAGCCTGGATTCACATCCACAGCTTAGCAGATCGGATCAAACCAAACAGCACATCTATAGGTTCCTTCAGCCTAAACTTCACATCAGTTTCATCAACAGCACAGTGAACTGTATGTCACTTTAAATTAGTTTTCATATATCATCGCCCCATAGATTCATGCAGCTGTAGCCTAAAGGAGAGAGAAGCAGGTTATTGGTTTGAAGTCCTGCAGCAGATGGGACAGTCTCCTCTCCCTCAACAATTAGCACCGATGGACCTTTGAGCAAGGCACTTAACCCCCCGCTGCTCAGTGGCCATGCAGCAGGAAAACACCGAGCAGCTCCCTATATGTTCAACTTGATCAATTATGAGATTAAATGCATCAAAATAAATACAATACCATTAGCTCATGATGTATAATATATAATTATTTCATCATGTGGTCTGATTTGGTCGTCAAACAAGGATCAGTAAACAGGTTAGAGACCAGGTTTGTCTTCTGTTCCTGTGTTGGAACCTACCTGCTGCAGAGAGAGAGGAGAAATGTTCCTCGTAGAAACAGGCGACTTTTCGGAGGTTTGATGGAAATATTCTTATTTCAGAGTGTGTAGGTTCGGCCTCCTTCGGTAGTTTCTGTTTCTTTCTCTTCTTGCTTGTGTCTTCTTTCCTTTCCGCAGTCGTTCAGAAGTTGTTCAGAGGAGAGAGAAGAGAGAGAGAAGAGAGAAGAGAGAGAAGAGCGAGTCGGGATGTGAACCCATGAAGTCTCTCTCTCTCTCTCTCTCTCTCTCTCTCTCTCTCTCTCTCTCTCTCATATCACACCCAGTCCCACAGCAGAGGCACAATGCAGGAATGACAGGAATAGAATAGAATAGAATACTGTAGTGTAGAATAGAAGTGAATAGAATAGAACTGAACAGAATAGAATAGAAAAGAGTAGAGTGGAATAGAAGAGGATAGGATAGGATAGGATATTGTAGAATAGAATAGAATAGAATAGAATAGGATTGGATCAGATTAGAGCAGAACAGTATACAGTTTCTTTTTTTTTCTCACTTTCTCACGCCGTTATTGCTCCTCCTCTTCCTCCCTCCTTCCCCATTTTTTGTTAACAATGTCAATCTTAATTTTCTCTGTTGTGAAGTCTCTCCATCTCTCTCTCTCTTCATCTCTCTCTCTCTCTCTCTCTCTCTCTCTCTCTCTCTCTCTACCCCCACTCCATCCCCATCACCCTTTCTCTCTCTCTCTAGGAAGGAATGAAGGAAGGAAGAAAGGAAAGGAACAGAGAGACTTGATTTTTTTAGGAGACTCGTCTGTTTTACTGTGAGAGGAAGGAAGGAGACTGAACTGTTTCACTCAAGTGGGTTTTCAATAAAGTTTATTTAAAGCTGTCTCTGGGGTGGTCCCATACTGAGAGGGTCCGAGGGAAAGATATTCTACTTTACCTCTGTTTGTATCTCTGTTAATACCGGACTCATTTAGGGAGACAGAGGGAGAGAGAGACAGGAGGAGAGAGAGACTAAGAGAGAGACAGAGAAACAAACAGAGAGAAACAGACAAAGAAACATAAACTGTTTCTGTAACTGTTTTATGAAGCTGCCAGCCTGTGAACCCCTTAAATCTCTCCGATTTTACACAAACACACTTCTAGGAATAGAGTGAGAGACGGACAGAGAGAAACAGAAAGAGGGAGAGACAGAAAATGAAAGAAGGACATACACAGAGATAGAGAGAACGACAGAGAGAGGGGGAGGATTTTCTTTTACACTTTTATTAACACAGATATACTATTTGGAGTGAAGCAGCACCTCATAAACCATGGTGATATAAACAACTGGAAAGGTGGTAACCACTCAAAGTGTGTGTGTGTGTGTGTGCATTTAGGTGTGTGTATGTGCATGTGTATGTATATCTGTATGTGTGTGTGTGTGCCGGTCTGCACCACATGTCAAACAAACCGCTCTATAGTGCAGAGCTGAGCAGAAATAGTAGTGAATTAATTTAGCTCACTCATAGGAAACTAATAGGGAGCGTTTGATTTATTTTACACTGCGGTGATGTCACCACAGTTAGGGCTGTGCAAAGTGCCTGGCTAATGTTTAATTGAATGTTTCTCGGCTTGTTCAAATATTTGAAGCCGATGTCAGATCTGTCTTGGCCCCGGCTTGTTTAAAATCCTCAAGACAGAAAGGAAGGATATTCCACTTGACTCTTTGGGGATTTAGTGCGTATTTGTCAGAGGTGGAAAGAAATATTTTCAAGGAGATGTGCTGTTAATTCAATAACATTTTATTCAAGCTGGAGGGTACACAGTTTGACTTGTGTTTAAGAAACCCATTTCTGGAAACTGGTGCTATTGTATTTGAGAATGGAGTATTTTGGGGTTGTGAGCTGGTGTTCTGCTCTAGGAGGTGACTCGCCAGTTGCCTATTCAGCCTTAATTTCCCATCTTGTGGAGTTGAAATGATCATGATGTTGTGCTGGCATGCTGCAACAGAATCTTTATTGACGGTTTTTACATTGGTTCACTATTGGATCCACCAACAACTGAGAGCTGAGGTTTGTATTTGAAACTGTATAGATTTTGTGTCTGCTGCATTGCATCTTCAATGTAAAATAAATGTTACATAAATGAGAAAAAAAATGAATAAAAGTCAATTTTCAGTGTTTCAGTGTAGGGTCAAATCAGGCAATCTGGAACAGTTTTTGCAAATTCAAATTCTGCAACCTACTCTGACATCAAACCAAAACATTAGGTCAAAACGTGAGGCATCTCATCTCTGAAATCACCAAGATGTTGTCTAACCACATCAAAAAGAACAAATGTAGATACCATACTCACAAGAGACGTGACACACATTTTCGTGCTCTTTGTGCCAAAGCAATTTTTCTTGGTTGCATTTGGCAATCTGGGACACTGTTAGGCTTGAATCTAATCGGCCTATTTATGCTTGCCAAGCTTTTCTGCCCCAAATCTTAATGCAAATACCCATACTGTGTGTATTTTATTTAGTCTGTGTTTTTGCATTCTTTTTTATTTTCCCTTTTAAGTAAAACTTATTAGTTATTCATGTAACCTATTATGCCTATTTAGACTGTTCATGTCTAGCCTTGCTGGACTTCTAGACTCAAGCTTGATTCAGTATCAGTTTGGTTTACTTGAATGTTTATATCATCACTTGCCAAAGATTTGAGTTAAGAAACGACTACTTATTTATGTGTCATCTCCTCTTTATCTTTTACTGGAAACATAACCCATGAGAAACAAAATGGTGAGCTATGGACCCCAGACTTTTTTTTGTCATGGAAGAAAGATCAGATTAGCCTACAACATAAAATCTGAGAAATAAAATGAGAAATCTACAACTTGCTGATTGTTGTCATTGCAGTGATTCAAGGTTTGAGATAAAGGCCAGGCAGACAGACAGGTAGGCCCATTTTGACCATCTCGCTGTTGCGTTGCCACTGCGACCGAGATGCGTCAACATTGAGACCCGGCGTGAACAAGGGCGGCCGAGGGCTAGATTCCGTTTCTTAGCAACACCAACATACTGAAGAACTGACAGCCACCACCAAGGACATTATTCATTTTATTTTTATACCTTCCTGGGAGAAACGTGTGGGGATATAACGATAGGACACAAATGATAACAAATGTAAAGCCATTTCTCAGATTTTTTGAAACTCCGATCTTTTTTTCCGCCGGCAGCGGAACGAGTTATTTCTTTTTTTGTATCACACGGAAACATTGGGGACGGAATCCAAATCCATAAACAAACGTAACGTTAGCAACAGTTTGGACAGACCCAAACACATGCAGATAGGGCAGTCGTCTAAGTACATAGAAGATGTTTAAAAACACATTTCAAAGTGGATTCTTGTCTATCTTATATAGCATCGGTAGCAAACCTCTTCAGATATGGGATAAAAAGGTAAGGAACGATTTGTTATTAAAGCTACGAACCCAGCCTCCTAAGACCAAGCTTCCTTAGCTAGTTATGCTAATGCTAACTATGTGTCGTTATAAGTCACGTTAACTATATATATTTTAATCAGTAATTATGGGAGCGACGCCACGATGTGCGACCATGTTTATTATGTAGTTTTTTCGTTAGGTTTAGGTTTAAACAATTTTTGTGTCAGGTAAACTTAGTTAACGTTATGGTTTAACTACTCACAAGTTTAAACCACTTAACCTTGATAACGTTAATCACCATATTGCCATAGCTAGAACCATCAATCTAGAAGGCCACTGAAATCAGCAAGGCCCTAATAGTTAGTTCATAGTTCATATTTTTTCCTGATAGAATGCACAGCAGGCTACAAACACAGCTCGGACTAGAAAGCATTGTTTTGTCTTAATATTGCCTTGTGACAATTCAACTGTAACACTGTAGGATTTGAATGGCTCAAGACCCTTCAGTGTCACAACGTTTATAGACTTTGGCCATATTCACTGTCACCATCTTTCCTGTTGACAAAGACAAGCAGGGGGCTGTTCCCATATCAGCCCGTCATTCTCCTGAGCTGCACAAGTTGCCACAATGATTGGCTGAAACAGGCATAAAACAAATGTTTTGGTCAGCTGCCCACAGTGGCGGGTTGTTTAGATTAGATTATATGAGACTGTATTATATACGACTGACTACAGACAAATTGGCTACTTGTGAAAAGCTAGTAGAGTTGATATTTACCAGCCACATCTACCATAATAATTGTTTAGCATGCCTTCAATGAATCAGTTTTTACTTCATCTAACTAAATGTTGTTGGTAAGCAGTATTAGACAAAACTGTGCTTTCTGGTTTGAATTGTACAGGGTGACAACTGGCAACATTTTTTACACACAAATCATGTTTTGCCTTGCTGGAAAAAGGGGTTGTGTTTTATTAATGAAACCTTTATTTAATCAGCTTAGTACTGTTGAGATCACATATCTGTAAACCTGTTCCTTAAGTCTTTCTGCAGAGTATTCCGTTTAGGGGTACAGATCAAGAAGGCTTCCCTGTTCATCTCTGTCCGAGCTTTAGTGACAGTCAGCAGAAATGGATAATTGCTGAGGAATTTTGCGTGTGTGTTCACAGGTGAGGAACGGTCATATCAAGAGAGTCACAGACAACGACATCCAGTCAATGGTGTTGGAGGTGGAAGGGGCCAACGTCAGGTGAGCTGGTGTCTGTCTGTCACAGATCCTTCAGCTCATGTTGCCTCGTTCAAGCACTCTGTTTCTCATCCTCTCTCCTCTCTTCAGTACCACCTACATCACGTGTCCCGCAGACCCCAAGAAGACTTTGGGCATCAGGCTTCCTTTTCTGGTCATGATCATCAAGAACCTCAAGAAATATTTCACCTTTGAAGTCCAGGTAGGGCAGATACTCCTACAGACACACACACTTTCCAAGTCTTGGTGGGGTAAAAAAAAAACAAATCCAAACATAAACTCAAGGCTGCGATTTTGTTTTTCAGTTTGTTCCTCCAGAATATTGGGATTCATGGTCACTCGTTCTTTCTCTGTCTCTTCTTCACGGCTCGTAGGTTTTAGACGATAAAAACGTTCGTCGACGGTTTCGGGCGAGTAACTATCAGAGCACAACGCGGGTGAAGCCGTTCATCTGCACCATGCCCATGAGGCTGGACGACGGCTGGAACCAGATTCAGTTCAACCTGTCGGACTTCACCAGGAGAGCCTACGGAACCAACTACATTGAGACGCTACGTGTACAGGTTAGCACACACTGCAGACTTTATTATCGACAGTCTAGGAACCAACTAAGGTGCTGTATGAATAGATATTTCTCACAGACACATAACACACAGATAGGTAGAGAGACAGACAAAGATTAAACCAGATATAAACCAGGTAGATTTAACTTTATTGAGACGCAAAGCACGCAGGTTGGTCAGATAGGTGCACTACGGCCGCAAATAAAGATTATTTTCATTATCGATTAATCGATTATTTCTTCGATTAATGGATTAATTATTTCTGTAAATAGTAGTCTATAGTCTATAAATTGTCAAAAATAATGACAAATGCCTATCACAAGTTACCAGAGCTGAAAGTGATTCTTAAAATTGCTTACTTAGTCTGACCAGCAGCCAAAAAACCCCAAAGTTTTCATTTAATAATGATATGAAACAGAGAAAAGCAGCAAATCTTAGCATTTGTGAAGCTGTAACCAGGCAATGTTTGGTATTTTTACTGGATAAATAACCATCGTTTCAGTACTAAGGTGCACACACTAATGCCTTCCTGTGGATCTATGCTAACTGTAGGATCTCTATAGTGTCCTTGTCAGACTGTATTCTCTCTCTCTCTCTCTCACTAATGTCTGGTCTCATTTCCTCTCAGATCCATGCTAACTGTCGCATCAGGAGGGTGTATTTCTCCGACAGACTTTACTCTGAGGATGAGCTCCCAGCAGAGTTCAAACTCTACCTGCCTGTCCAGAACAAGGCCAAGGTGAGGCACACACACACGTACACATGAACAAGCATGCATGCACTTGCTTATACAGTACATACAATCACTCACATAATTATGCTTGTATATGTTGTGCTAAATGTGGGAAAATGGTAAGTGTATGTAACAGTAGCACAAGGCTCTCTCAGTCCTTGAGTGTCCTGCTGAACGCATACCTGTAACACCATGATTGCAACACTACAGTTCTGCACCTGAGGGTTTTTTGATGACCTTTATCAGATTAGGACACCGACCGAAAAGTATATGGTGTAGTAAAGCCTTATTAACATGTTTTTGCCCTCATGGACTTATGCTAGATTCTTTAAAATCACAGGCCTAATTGAGAGGCAAGCATGTTTTGCACATCCACATCTTTTTACAGATAGATGGAAATAAGTTGTGTAGGCTAGTAGTGCCTCCACTATTGGACTGAAATAACTAAAATATAAAATAAATTTCTTGGCCAAACTACATCTATATTGAATACATAGACTATCAACACAATATAGTAATATCTAGTCTGCCTACCAGAAGTAAAGAGACATACATGGCACCAGTTTTGGTTAAAAAAAAACAAAATTGGCCTCAGATGCGATCCATCCTTACTCTGTGACTGTGATGCAGGTCAACCAGGTGGGTGTGCACGAAAATTTACCAAACACTGAGGCAGAGTCTGCCTTTGCAGGTTTCTGATGTTGTCGCGTTATATGAACTAACCTCCCGCGCCTCACACTACACAAAAGGTAAAATACTACTACAAAAGCCAATCCGAAGAGGTCATTTGGCCACGTGGGACGCCGTACCCACAACAAAACGTAGCGACACGACTGAGAGCCTCACGTTACTGTGACTAGCGCTTTCTACTCACATTATATTCACCAGATTTAGCCCAGATTTACCTTGGGAAATGTTTACATTTACAACCCCGCTGGTAAAAGTGCACATTTACCGGTAAATGTATACATTCACCATTCACCATAACCTACTCACTCAAGAGTTGGCCTGTAATAAAACTTGTGGTTTTGTCTTGAAGCTTCCTAACAACTGTCTCTCTGTGTGTGTTCTGTTTGTGTTTCTTGCAGCAGTAGAGCTTCCAAACCTGCACTGTTCCCCCATTCCAGATGTGGAGCTTCGCTGTGAGATTGTGTGTAGATATATGAAGAATATTAAAACTTTGTAACGTCATTGTGGAACCATGGGTCTTGTGTCGCTCTCCGCACAATAAAGTTTTTTTTATGCACTGATCTGCCCACGTTTACAGATTTAAATGCGTGACATTGAGCCCAACAAGATGGAGATCAGTGGCAGCAAGGCTTAGTAAGGAGGGATTTGAGCTTTTGTGGAGATAACAGTATGATTTCAAGTGGAAACTGGGGTCCATGATGATAAATACAGTCTCTTTTCCTTCCTGAAACACCCCATATAACTTTCTGTATTGGCACACAAAACTACAGTGAGAATAAACACTTCCTGATATATGTCAAGAAAACTACAGATTCTACAGCGGCCATCTTACATGTGTTGCCAAATCACCATTCAAGAATTTTCATTTAAATTCAAATAAGCTTTCTTAATGAACTTAATTTCTAACTGTGCGGTGTTACTCCAGTGTTACCTGTTGATAGACTGAAGGGCCAGCGCTGGCTTAAAAAGGTACAAAGGGGAGAAAAAAAAAGACAAGTCCATGTACAGAATATAAACAATCTTTATCAAACATCACAAATTATTTCAATTGAAAGGTTTTTCAAAAAATTACTTCCATTCCCAAAACATATTTTCTCTTTGTTTGACTTTTTGGCTTTCTTAATACAATATGAACAAATTAGATTAATACATTCATTTTTACTACATGTGGTAAAGATTGCAGAAAGAGAAAAAAAAAAAAGCTCATACAACAATTCGGTCACAACAAAAATATTCTTAAAAGACAAACCAACGTAAAGCTGCATCTTCAACACATAATGCAAGAGCACAGACTCACACTGCAGCCATGACGAGTGGAAACAGACGTTTCAGTTCACAGGGAAGATGTCAGGATCCTCTCACTTCACAGCTTTTATCTCAAGAAAATCTCAAAACAAAAAATCACTTTGAAGTAAAACAAGGCAGGGTTTACAAATAAAACTCACAACTCAATTCTTATATTTATGGAAGTGTGTCGTCACATCAAATTAAGAAGAAAATCAATAATTTGTTCTACTGTTACCCAAGTTCTGTTTACCAGTGGATATCAGCCTACACTCTGAGCTGATTGAATTTACAGTGAACTGACTCCAACGCAATGCTCCTAAATGTCAAGCAGCAGCTTCACCATGTAAAGGCTAAATTCTAATTAGTAGGGATCAGTCCTTTGAAGATGTGCAGTGGCCCAACCTGTTTAGAGGAAGCTGCACCTAAAACAACTGAACTGAGTTTAGTGTTTACTGTCAGTTTTGTGTCACATGCTATAACTGCTGTTTCAGAGGCCTTTCCATCCAACCACAAATACTTTTCTATGCACTAAACTGAAATACAATAAAGTGTATTTTGTGGAGAATTGGAGAATTGGCTCTTGGCACTGGGAACATAAATCTGAGTTTTGAATAAAAAACACTGATCTTCACTCTGTTCTGCCTGTCACAGGTTCATACAAGATGATTCTGGCCATAGTAAGTGGTCTAAATGAATGATAAATGAAGATCGATCATGTACTGGCTAGCAGACACTTTAGTTTGTTGATAACGTTCACACTGACATCACATTGGGTGATACTGCTTGGTAAAAAGGGGTCAAACTAATTAATTAAAGCTGCTGTTGGTGAGATTTTGTGCATTGAAAAACATCTGAAATGTTACGATTCAATGGCAACTGATAAATTAAGTGCTTCTGCAAAACAACAAACAACATCTAGAAATTGCAGTGTTAAAAAGGGTCACATTAATGGACGTTTGTGGACGGTGTCACAGCGCTGGATGTTTGGTTACATCTGGACAAAGACTTCAAGTAAGTGCAATAAGTCTTGGGTTCCCAAATATCTCATGACAATGCTGAGTCCATTGGCTACAAAGAATACATTTAAGGTAAACTTAGAGAGAGAGAGAGAGAGAGGAAGTATGAGATGGCAGTTTTTTTCCTCTCATTGAAACCAACAGATATACCCAACAGTTTCAACGAGGAATGCCATCATGCCTCGTCTTTTCTTTAGCGGACGTTACACTACTTCTAGAATGTTTTCCCTGCAATGTGATAAATGAGGAAAAACGCAGAGGAAATTAAGAAAATGAAGAAAAGTAAGGCTAAAATTCACCATCCAGGTATCCCTTTACTGTGAAAACCAATGGACAGAGATGGCTGTTGGTTGGTTTGGTAGCATTCCAAACTCAAATCAAAACTTTCAGGTAAAATAACTCAATATCTTCCTGTATTAATTATTGTACATCAACAATCATATTGACAACAGGGTTAAGTTCCAATAATTTTCAATTCAATCAATTCTAGAAATGGATTCTTCAACATTTAAATACTGAAAAACCTTTGGCATGAAAAGGACGTCATATTAAGAAATAACTGAGAAAGAATGCTCCATCATTCATGAATGAATTCCAGCTGCTGTTTTCCTTTTAAACCAACTGAATTGAAATTGAGCCCAACCCTGTGTGACAACAACATGTCAATAAGCAAATTACAGAACATACAACTAATTTCAACAAAAACCTCAATTTCCTTATATGACTCATATAACTTATAGAATACATTCATAGAAGTCTATTGCTTAAGTCAACAGCATGCATCTCTTTTTAAAGTGCAAAAAACATTCACAGATTCAAATCAGTAAATCAACAACAAAACATCTACTGGATTAAATCACTGATGAAACATAAAATATAACAAACACATTAATTTCAGGATGGCAGGATATAACTGCAGCCAGTTATATTAAATAAAATAATATAAAGTAGAAAATAAATCATCTGATAACTGCAACACAATAGAAACTGTAAAGCCAAGGCAAATAACAGACCTGCATTGTGTATAAATTGCTTGCATTGATCATGTTCATAGTTAAGAAAAAAAGAGAACGGTTGCCTGTAAGTCTCATGTCTGTACAAATATGTTTATAATGACATCGTGTCCGTCCATCTCTCCTCACCCTTTTCCTTTACTTCCTTCCATCCTCCCTCCCTCCTTCATTTTCCTTCCTTCAGTCATTCTTTACAAATCCCTTTAATACAAACTCTCGAGTGTACTCTACAACTGTATTGCATCAAAGGAAGGGAGTGGATAAAGGATATATGTATATGTGTATATATGTGCAAAAAAAAGTTTGTCACTTTGGGAAATGTAAAAAACTGGGGACGCCTCCTCAAAGCTGGAGGCATCCTAAATTTTCTCTGTTCCCTCTGTCTTTCACAAGCAAGGAGACATGATAAATGGGATTTCTCATTCCTCTCATTTAACAGTACAACAGACCACCATGCGCACCTCATGGGATTAGAAATAGGACATTTTGACTTTCTGACAGGCTCTGGCTTGTGCTTGCCTGGCAGTGGTTCACATCTATTGCACATGGCAGCGTGTGAATGTTTCAAATATTCAAAACCCAAGAGGAGTGCTCACTTTAGATTAAGTTGCAAGCAGTGTTTCCACTTTTGAATGTGTTTAAGTAAAAGTTGTTAAAGCTCAGGTAGAACAGTTTAATTTTTTGATGCACACACCTCTATAGGAGCTTGTGGTCAAACACCAGTATTGGCTGCTCTGGGAAACCTTAGCACCACACAGTTACTTTTGTTTAGAAAACTTAGTCTAAGAAAAAAAAATCATACTTCTAACAAATGTACAAACAAGGAACAGAGATCCAAGTAATAATATTTCTCTTTGTGACCTGGATCATATGTTTGAAGATGAAAGTGAGGCCAGTACCAGCTATTGATACGGAGCCTGAACCCTGGTGCTGACAGCGGATCCCCAGGTACGCCAATGTTGGAGGCCGACTACTCCTGAACTACAAAGGTGTGCATGCTGGAAAGTGTAAATGTCCTGCCAAAGTGGAATATCACTTATCATCAAGCACTTCTCATGTAGTTCAAATATTTGAAACCATTTTCTGACATATTCTGGTCCAGTTCTACTGAGTGCAAAGAATCGAGAAGTTGCTAACAATCTTCTCACTGTTGTGACAGGTCCATATTAGAGGGGGTTTCCCTTTTTTGTCATTTATTGGGTTGTCCTGCAGTCTGGTGTGTGTGCATGTGTGTAAATCTCTAGCCTCATTTCTGATTGACAAATGGTGCGGCTATTCCATAGTGTACGACATGACGAGTGCGTGTGAGTGTGTGTTTTCTAGTACGAGTGCATCTCTCAACGACTTTGCGTCGTTCCATAGTTTATTCTGTGTTTCTATGTGTGTGTGTGTTCTTGTTTGTCCGGTATTATGTAGTAGTCCCATGATGAATGACATAGTAGTCATGGACATACATCAACACAGCGACTGGCTGGCCAATGATGAGTGAGATCCACACGGCGGCGTTACCATAGTTTCCATTGAGGAAGCGACCCACAAACCAAGCCAGAGGAACCTGGAGAGGTCAGAGAGTTTAGAGGTCAAAGTGTTTGTGCCAAAGTGTGGCGAGAGAGAGGGAGAGAAAGTATGAGATGGCAGTTTTGTGTTAAAAAAAAAAAAAGAAAGTGATTTGTATGAGAGAGAGCGAGAGAGAGAGAGAGAGAGAGCGTTCAGTGTCTCACCTGAGCCATCATGCCCATGAAAGCCCACAGTCTGAACATCTTCAGAGGAATGCTCACCAAATACTGAGAGAGAGAGAGAGAGAGAGAGAGAGAGAGAGAGAGAGTTTAAAGAGGGAATGGACAAGAGTGTAAGAGAAGGAGTGAATGTTCAGCTCTTCAAACAATACAGTACGTTTTGAAATAGTTGTAATGCTAAAATATTTTAACAATGATTTTTCTGCATTGTTGTTGTGATGTGCAAATAAAATAGTGACTTGCTATCCCCAAATGAGTTAAACATGCTTACTGGGAGGTTGCTGCTATGGAAGGTGGGACGTCAAGTGAAAGTAGAAATGAAAACACCATAGTTGTTGAAGTAAACAGACATGTGGGCAGTGGTAGTGTATCACAGAGGATAGAATGATGTTGGTTTACCTCGTGGAAGAAGGCGGAAACCAGGAAGACGGCAGTTTGAGCAAGAAACTTGTTGATCCCCTTCCTCATCATGGGCTTATAGAAGTGTCTAGTAACACACACACACACACACACACACACATACACACAAATAGAAACATAACTCTCTCATCCTCATTATGGGCCATAATATTGACAAATAACATTGATCTTTAACTGTTCATCTGTCTGAAAATACCCGCAAATTAATGATGACAGTCTACACCTTGAATTCTTAGTTACTATGTTCTTTCATATACAATATAATAAGAGTATGGAGCCAAAACTTAAAGTGCTCGTTATAGAGATGTGTATCACACACACACACACACACACACACACACACACACACACACACACACACACACACACACAGGGTTTGGTACTCACCTCAGGCACCACTTGTGAACAGGGATGTTCCAGTTGGCCCAGAAATAGGTGACACTCTCAGAGTTCCTGAAGTGAAGAGACAAACGATGGCAGGTTTTAAAGTTGACTTTGACACCATCACATTCTACATGTTGAGTCCGTTTTTTAATAGATGTATATGTGCACATGTAGGTGTGTGTGTGTGTGTGTGTGTGTACATGTGTGTACTCCTGTATCTTCGCTCTACTCACCACCAGTCCCGGTAGAACTCCCTGTCTCCAAACTGCAGCAGCTCTGCCACAAAGTTCATAGAGGAGTGGAAAAACCAATAGAAGAATATTAACCAGATCAGATGGTTAGGGACCTGAGAGGAGAGGAGAGAGGAGGAGAGGAGAGGAGAGAGGAGGAGAGGAGAGAGGGGGACAGGAGAGGACAGGAGAGGAGAGGAGAGGAGAGGAGAGGAGAGGGTTGTAAGTTGTCAAGGGAGAAGTTGGGGTGGGTTTCTGGGTTGGGCTGGACCAGAGTCTGGAGAAGGAGTCTGGAAGGAGGTTATACTATGGCTGCCATGTTGCTACTCCTCCCCTACTAATACACAGAGTCTTTGGGACAGTTATCACAGCTAGAGTCAACCTCAGTGTTCAATTAGCACTTGATCCCATTAGAGTGCCAACAAATGGTTTGTTACTCCACAACAAAGAAATGCTGGGCATGAGATTTGATGGTTAGCACTTGAGAGTGCCAGATATATTAAAGTTGTGGGTTTTCTACATTTACTTTATTCTCATTTTAAGGTTATGCCATGTCATGTTTCCAGTCTGTCCAGTTTAGCTATGTCATGATACTTACAGCTAGTTTCAGCAGGCGCTCCATCATCCTGGAAAAGTCCATTTCCTGTTGGGGACACAAGGAGTGGAAAGTAACTTCATTATTAACAGATCGGTCAAAATTTGTGTGCATGAACAAGTTTAAAAAAGCTATAAACATAAAAATCTGTAATGTCAATAAGAGACAAATCATAGAGTCTTGGTTCTTTAATTTCTTGCTTTGGGAGAGAGCTGTTCATATACACAGATACTGAACAAACTGTCCTAAAATATATAAAATAAATAAAATAAAACATAATGTGAAATTCAGTTTTAGGATGTGTTTTACCGGTAAGGCGGGTACAAAAGTGGACACATCACTTGCAAGTTAAATCAAGTGCTCCTTGGGTTTTGTAGAGAAATGTAGAAATATATAATCTAGAAATATATAAATAGAATAGAAAATAAGATATGTGTGGAGATAGGGGTGTATGTGTGTGTGTGTGTGTGTGTGTGTGTTTGTGTGCGCACACGCACCTGGAATGGTTTCATTGAGTTCTGTATAGTCGGCACCATCCACTGAAAGAGACAAATGAGAATCACTTTAGTGTGTGTGTGTGTGCCAAGCGAGCGGTGAGAACACATTAATTTAAATACAGCAGGCCAACATTTCTAGAACAAATGACTTTCTGTTGAACTTGGTGATTTATTGTGTGTTTACAGTATGTGGAATGCATGTGTGTGCTGTACATACCTGCTGTATTAATCCCACCAATAACTGCATGAAGAAAAGCTGCAACAGAAAGCAAGTGATGATAAAGAAAAACAAGTATAAGTGTGTGTGTGTTTGTGTTCTATTTCTCACCATCTCAAATTGTTTTTTGTTTCTGTGTGTGTGTGTGTGTGTGTTCCCTCTCACCATTTCAAAAAGTCTTCTTATCAGGAACCTTTTGCGTATCCGAGACGACCGAGGGAAGTTGAGCTCGTAGCAGAGAGTGGGGGCGAAGACAAAGTAGTACATGTCTATACACACACAAACACACAAGGGAAACAAGTCCAGTGAGGAACCATATGTCTTTTAGTGTCCGCCTTTATCCAAAGCACCTTACAGTACTGTGAGTGCACACACTCTGGGTATGGGTGGTTCAAACAGAAACAGAACCATGAACCCATCAAGCTACACTGAGCACATATAGCACTTTTTGAAGGTGTGTTCTTTGAAATGACTTTTTAAATTTTAGTTAGAAAAACACAATTATTCACTGTCATTCTTTAAATAACTTCAACTTCATTCAAAGCTTCAGACTGGTCCTATTATAGTATGTGTTGTTGCGGTTGTTGATATATTTTCCAACCAACGCCACAACCACAACAAACATGATACACAGGCTACATTTGAAGGCAATGTAAAGTAATTGTGACAATTTATCAAGTCGGGCATTTTGACAATAATTATTACCAACATTAATGTTTTCTGATACTTTAGCTTTACATAGAACCATGCTATCCTGTGATTTAGTCTGCTAACTGCTGTTGTCTTGTCTCTATGCAGGCTATTACTATCGTGGTCTGTCAGTCTATCGTCATGGTTACCTCTGTGGGTGAGGTTGCCTGGGTACGAGACATGAGTATGCACTGCTGAACCATTGGAACGGGCCACAGACGGACCTGAAGAAAATAAACACACACACACACACACACACACACACACACACACACACACACACAGAGACAGGGAATCAGTTCTGTTGTGTATGTGTATGTGTGTGTGTGTGTGTGTGTGTGTGTGTGTGAGAAAGAGACAGAGTGTGTGTTCTCTACAGACTGAAAACACAGCACACACATAGTACATGATGCCCTGAGCTATTTATCTAAATGATTTCTATCTTTTAAATTAGCATCAGCCTGAACAGGGAGCTTAATTCACCTCGTTACCATGGTGATTTTATTCTCATAGGTTCAATTTCCAAACTAGTGTATTTCTAAAACAACCAACATGGTTTTGAATGCTGAGGATTATTCAGTGTGTTGTGTGCTTATACTGGCTCCAGAATGGAAGTACAGTAAGGAAGGAAAGTCATCATGTTGCCCTGTGATGGTTGCATTCAAAACTCAGGCTTAAAATAGCTCCAAACCACTCAGTGTCACAACTGCTCAAGACACAGGGCTTTGATCTGGACTTCAGTGTGTGTGTGTGCACATGTGTGGATGGAGGGCACAAGCTGCAGTTTGCATTGCCACCACTAGATGGTAGTAGCAGCACAGTGATAGGCAGCTGAATATGATAATATCTAAATTCTGTTAAAGCACTGTTGAATGTAAATGCGTGTTCTTTCAAGAGTGGAATCTATCTGTAAACTCAGTAGAGTTGAGATACGAATTAAAGATCAGGCAGAGTTGAGCGGCAGGTTGAGGTGAGTTTAATTCAGTCAACGCACATGTGGATCTCCCAAGTACAAAGGGACAGAGATAACAACAACAAAGCAAGTGTCTCGTTACAGGAGTACGACCCATTTCTTGGCCTGAATGATTTTTCTATACCAGCAGTTGCTGTGTGTGTGTGTGTGTGTCTGTGTGTGTGTTTGCGCCCGTGTGTGCCAGTGTTAATATACTTACATGAGTACGATCGTGTCAGTCTCTTGGCCTTGGCTTGTCTGATTTCTCTACACCACCTGTTGGTATCTTTGTAGGAGTACAGCTTGAGAAACAGCACAGTGTAGACTCCTAGGGAGAGCACACCACCCACTGACACACACACACACACACACACACACACACACACACACACACACACACACCGTCAAAATAGATTCAAGAACTGACTCTGTGTATGTGTGTGTGTGTGTGTGCACATGTATGTATATATGTACCTGGGGTCATGGAGGTGACAGTGAGTACTATGGCTGAAGGAAAAATCAACATGGCTGCCAGATTAAAAATGTGAAGAATCAATCCTGTAGTTTCTGAGATGGTACCCTAGGAAGGAAGGAAGGAAGGAAGGAAGGAAGGAAGGAAGGAAGCAAGAAAGAAAGAAAGAAAGTTGTAATAATGGGACAAACTTGCATATGCTGATAAATTTAAAGGACTTTGTAACTGTTTTGTAAAGTGCTGTGCAAATAAAGTTTCTTATCATTATCAAACACTACAGCAGCAACTACTGAAGGGTTAAAAATTGGTTAAAAATGGTTCAAATTAAACATTTCTCTGATCCATTAACAGATTTTACACTGTGCAATACCAAATCTCAGGCGCTCTTTAGACCTGAGATAATGCAGACGGCAGAAGTGTTACCATTAGATATCATCTAATCTGGATCAGGAGAGTGGCGTTCTTATCAGTGCCAAGAGCTGGGACAGAAGGAGGCGGAGCTGGGGTGCTGGAATATACTGTGTAGCCTCATGAAGGAGTCAAGGACCTGATTCAACCAAACATCCTTGATGGGACGTCCCTGATCACTGATAAACTCAGTGGCAGACACACACTCCCTTTACCTTTCCTCTAAGCAAGAGTTCTGAATAAATGCTCATACAAAGTTATAACAGAAATTTTAAGCGATTCTAAGCATTTTGAAATTGTCAATAAGTAGAGGGCAGACGTTTTCAAAGTCTGGTTGGGATTCAAAGGAAGGATTAAAATCTTTCTAGTGTTGTACTGGCGCAAAAAAAAAAAAAAAAAAAGACCTTTCTTGGGACAGGGTTGCTTTGGCAACATAACATTGCTGATAACCTTTGATAACAATATATAGAAAATTCCCCCTCAGTGAGGACAGTAACTCCCAAAGACGGATTACAACACTGTTTCTCTCATTACAATGAAGAGAGCGATTTTATGAGAAACAACGTCAATGTTGAAGTCCGTCTTTGGGAGTTGCTGTGAAATTTTTCTTCATATTGGTATCAAAGGTTATCTGCAATGTTATGCTGCCAAAGCTTGCAATGTAAGGAAAACCAAATAAAACACTGTGGGTTCACTAAGTAAGTGGTCTGAACAACTGGGTAAAATTTGCAGATTCAACAGCAACCTACAAAATCATCTTTGGGCCACAAGAAAAATTACTCAAACAATTTGGGCTGCCAGAGAAAAGATTTGAAAAGCATTGTTGCAGTGAACTCACCACAGCCAGCCGCCTCTCTGTGTACAAGGCTGCGATGACGAACACATTAGACCCTGGAACAGAGAAACCACAGAGTCATCAGCTGCAGCAACACACCACAGACACAAACCACAGCAGGTTGACTTTATTCATTATTCTGTACAGCATCATCTTCACAGGATCTCAGTTAGGATTTAAGACTAGTATAATTTCAAGAGAAAAAGGTAAAGAAAGAAAGAGTGTGAGAATGAGACAGAGAGAGAACAGTAACTGGTGGGGAATAGTGATTTCTGTAAAGCACGGGGATCCATAGACAGAGTTTCGAGATAGTGAAACAGTCCAATGTTTAGTATTTAGTCCTGATTGCCAGTGTACATTTTCCTTTCCCACACATTAATTTTCCCCTGTCTGCCAACTCCTATCCCTACTGAAGACACTTCTGCTCAGCAACTCTGTATCAAGAAACTTGCTCTTGTATCATGACCCCCTGTCCTTGGTATTGTATTGTTTTAACCACATCTAAGTTATTGCTATGTGTAACTGTGAGGGTGAAGCAGGTTGTTTGTGGAAAAGAGGAAGTGCCTTCAGTTAACCTTCTCTGGGTAAATACAGGATGAGTAAACAATATCAGCTGTGCTAACATATCATTATTGCCTAATCTAACGCAGGGATTGACACCAACTACGTTTCTATGTGCCGTCATTAAGCATCTGGTTGATTAAAAGTATCATGCTGTGTGAGATCAGTCATTTCTGAGATGTAGAGGCAGTAAAAATGTCGTTCTATTCCAATAAACAATATCAACTGTGGCAGAAACAAATATTTCCTGATAAAACTACAGGAACTGAACACCAGTTTTCTAAATTCAAGTCAAACATCAATCCCAAGATCACAGAGGGACAAATGGATGCAAGCCATGCATTGTGAGACCATGCGTTTAGGACACGCTGAGGCAGTGGAATAAACGCTCCATACCAATGATCAGGCAAGCTGCCGGCCAGCTATAGGGGTCCTTCAAGAAGAGAGACACTACTTGGATAGGGTCTACCAAGATACCATACCTAGAGGAGAAGAGGAGAGGAGAACATTCAAAATGAGACCAGAGTTTACTACTTTTTTTATACTGAGGTGTTGTTGGGTGATCTCTGGGCTTGGTAGATGACACAGACTCTGTATAGACTGTGTAGTATCTGTTTAGTATCACATTTAATATAAATAAGAGTTACTTTTAATGTAAGTGGACCTGGGGAAGAGTAGGGTGGAGTGGAGTGAGGTGGGGTTGGGAAGGGAAAGGAGCTGAGAGAAGACGAGAGGAGAAAAGTCAATTGCGTAACCGCATGGGAGTGAATTGTGACACCACTTTCTTGTGTATGCGTACATACATGTTTGTGTGTGTGTGTGTGTGTGTGTGTGCACGTACTGTGTGTGTATATCTACAGTATGTGTGCATACTCACTTTATAAGGTTCTCTAGGAAGAGGCGTGCATTACTCAGCACCTGAGGCAGAAGACAAACAGCCCACAGAAGATTATCAGCATGATTCACAGTGCCAACAAGAATCATGCTAAAGAAATATCTATTAAAGGTCGCCACCAAAACACACACACACACACACACACACACACACGTATGCACATATCTGTCCTGCATGAAAGCTACTTTTATCTAAAGCAACTTGCAAAAATAACAATATTAAAGTTTCATGTAGACATGGCATGCACATACATACACTATATTTCATGTTTAAACCTTGAGCATGCTGAACCTGTAGCTTAGATGCATAGATCTAAGGTACAGGTTCAGGTTGCATAGATCTGTTTCATATTTTAAAACTTAGTGACTTGTTCCTGCTTTCATCTCATCTTGACTGTCCTGCTTCCCTTCACTCTGTGTTGAAAAGTGCTATATAAATAACGTTTATTATTATATTATGTATGAAAGTTCAAAGTCTGAGTCCAGCTTTATCGCTTACTGCAGGAGTGCCGTAGATTCATCAGTTATCTATGAAGCCTCTCTGAGATAAAACCATCCACCTACTCTACACAAAAAGGCAACAATGTATATATACATACAGTGATAATGTTTATGGCAGGCTTGTTTTATTTCACAGTACATAGTGGATAGTGACAAAGATAATGAAGAGAGAGCGGATATGAGTCATGATAAAAGGTCGTGAGCTACACCGGTCAGCCCACTGTCATGATTATGTGGCGTGCTGCGCCTCAGCCCGCCAAGACCCGCCAAGACCCTCCAGCAATGTGGTTCTGATTCAACTATGTCACTTGTCCAAACCAGCAACCTTTGCCTTTGTAACCTTCAGCTTGGACGAGAGAGCACAATCATGTGTGACATTACTACACACTCTGTAAAGCAACTGCAGCCTGCAGGGATTTCACAGAGCCTTGGGTAATAACATTGCCAATGTGATTTGTAATACTCTGCTGATCCCCAAAGTAGAAATTTGTCTTTTCTCTTGCCCCCGTCCACAGGGAGGTCGGGGTTCAGGGTCAGATACAGAACAGCAGCCCTGCAGTTGGTGGGAATTTAGTGTGTTGCTCAAGGACTCTTCAGCGGGGCGTGTCTTTTCTGTCACACAGGATTGAACTCTAGACTAGGAAGGTTTCTTTCCAACTGTAATCTGTCACAGACTGCACTGCCATCTTAATACTGCAATCACTAAAATAATCCATTGGTCTCCACAATACAGAAAATATCAAGATATACAGTTTATTTATTCCAGTTTACAGTTGACCATCTATGAGCACTAAGTTGCGTAGAGTTGTATCTATAATCTCATGATAACAATGCTTTTTTGCATTCGAGCATGCTTTTTCCAAAAGTATCTGTATTATGGTTAGTGTATATTTTTGAATATCTTATTACACTTACTATTTTTGTATTTGGACAATGTAATCCTATAATATGTGAGCCAATACTAAGCCATTACCAACACTGTGACCTGACTGCTACAGGATTTTTGGATCCAATAATAATAATGTCAAAATTTATGAGGCAACACACACTTTTTGTGATAGCGGATAATTTCCTCACTTTAATTACTCAAAGTGAGCTTTTAAAAAAGCAACAGTGATGACAAGACATTCTAACAAGTGATTTTGTCTTAATTTCTTTATCAAATAATATCATAGTAATACTTGATAGATTTATCACAGTCTATAAGCACTGGAAACTGATGCTGATATTAAGCACATAAAAAAATCTTAACATCTATCAGCCGATAATACCGGTGTTTTATCTGTCTGGCTGTAGTATTAATAAAGATTTAGTAATAAATAGAGTTGTCCAATTAAACCCTGTCCCAGTGCCCTTAGCTGTGGGCAGGAGAGAACACAATAGCCTTGGTGGAGGTTCAGATTTGGTGGTCCGTCAGTTTAAAAATAGAACAGGCTACTGGAGCCGGCTGACCCTTATCAGACCACATGGCTGACTGGACGCTGAACAGCACCAAAGCTTTGTGTATAAAAAAAACTTTTCAGCATTAAGGGTTCTGAAACTTTCTACAAGCCTCCAGTGATTCAGTTTTTTCGGCCCTACACTTCACTAAATTGTGTGGCTTACATTTTAGCTAAAACTCTGCTTTATGTTAGCTTACTGAATATGCTATCAAACACACTGGGAATGATTTGATGTCACTAGTACAGCTGTGGTACCACCTATCTAAATCTGGTCAACATCTTGGCAGTGTCATGTCACTACTTTTTTTATTTTTCACTATCTTGGTTCCCTAGATTTGTCCCTAGCTGTATACGATCACCACGTTTTGAGGTTGTATAAGATTTGTCAAGATTAGTAATATCTGTAAACACTGGGCGTTAACATTCAGGAAGAATGTAAAGATGAAAATGATGACAACACATCCAATCTCTCCTCTCTAGAAAGACCCCCACGCTCCAACAGCTCACATTTTAGCCATTTAGCTGATGCTCTTAGTTATCCAGGACAACTTACACAGTTCAGCTTCTAAACTTACACACATACACACACACACACACACACACACGCAGACAGACACACTGCGGTTCCACTTCACACTCTTCCAGCCTAATCCTGAAGGCTTCTTCAAAACAGTCTGAACTGAGCGGTGTCAGTTGTCCCCGGTGACCGCCAGTGGAGGACATGGTCGTCACGGCAATATAAACTTTCAAAGATGGGATTAATCCAGTCGCAGAGCTAGGAAATTAGGCTCGATTTAAAATACGCTACACACACACGCACACGTGTGGGCACACACACACAAATATACAACCACGTGCATGCACACATAACTGCACTTGCACTCACATACACACATGCAGGCATGCAGACATGCAAGTCCATGATATACCCATGTAAGCATGTGTGTGTGCTCACAGACAGAAACACACACACACACACATATAGTGTTTTATTTTTAGATTGGGTCCATTTCAATTTCATTAGGATTAGGGCTGACTGGATGTCGGTTAGCCTGCACGCCTATCAAAATACTAACAGTGTTATTTGATGTTCTGGGGCATTACAGGGTGCCCTTAGAGACAGAGACACACACACGCACACACACAATTCTACCACGGGGTAGAAAGTTGAGTTTTTAAAAGGAAGAACTCTTGTCCTCGTGTGACCTCAGCCCAAGGGGGACATAATTAACTGTGACACAACGCCAAATTTTGAGGTAAAAATGTACTGCATGCAGTGTTTCAACTTCAATAGAGCCTGTGAGATTCTGCTTCTAACACATGAGATTAATAATTATTTATGCAGGCCACAGGGTAAAATACAAGGCCTTCTGTACAAATACAGCACAGCTAAAAAGTAGTTTACTTACGATGAGGCTTAGGGTTCAACTTAAAGAGCAGATTCAGTGCGGTGAAACCGTTTTTTTCCATTTTTGCCTTTATCAAAAATGGTAGAAATGGGGAAGTACACAGAATGGTAAATTGGGCCAATGTAAGAATAACTGTTAAGCGAGTAAGTGAGTGTGTGTGTGTGGTGGGGTAAACTGCCACAGTGTGGAGGGAGATAACATAAAAAGGAAACTTATCAGACCTCTCACAGCTACAGATGGGACAGACAACACACACAGACACACACAGTTTTTAGATGTGTCACAGAAAGACACTACAGCTGGCACTTCTGCTTCAGCTTGTTAGTGTGACCACCAAGAGTATTCATAATGTGTGTGTGTGTGTGTGTGTGTGTGTGTGTGTGTGTGTGTGTGTGTGTGTGTGTGAGAGAGAGAGCGTGAGAGAGAGAGAAAGGGGTCCAACTGGTGGGGATTGGGAATAGTGATTTTTGGCAGTGTGTGGGACAACAGATGTGTCGACATGCAAAAAGGCCAGAGAGAGAGAAACAGACAGAGAGAAAGAGAAAGAGAAAGAGAAAGAGAGAGAGAGAGACAGAGATAGACAGACAGAAACTACATGTGCTCTTGTCACTTTTATTTTTTTTTAAATTCACTATAGACTTGAAAACCAAATGTCACATGACAGTTAATTGAAGGAGTGTATGGGTTGACATTGCTCATGGTGTGCTGTGTACCTCAGTTTTAGGGGGTCACAGTTCGGTGCGTTTTCAGTACAGCGGTGGAAAACAAAATGCCTTTGCCAACGGTCGTACTCACCAGCATGACGACACACCAGTTGAGGATTCCTCTGTAGTTGCTGTAGCCGCTGGCTGAGCTCAGGAGAGACTCCTGCAGGACGTGACAGCTACAGGGAAACAGACAGACAGACAAAGATTTTACTGATTATTTTTAGGCTGGGTCCAACTCCTCACTGCATCCTTTTATCACCATGAGCTGAGTGTGCATGGATCTCCTAGCCAGGCTAAAAAAAAGTGCATTGATTTTTCACTGTGGTGATAATATCCATATTTATCTTTAGCTTGAAGAAGAAGGCTGCGTCATTAAAATCTCACACAACTTTGTTTACATTGTTACTAGCCTGCCGACTCTTGGTCAGCCCAAAAATGATTGAGAATGTTACATGGGCATGTACTAAGCGATAGGGTTTTAAAGGGATGTAATATTCCAGTATGTCATATTTTTGGAAACGTTGCTTGGTTATTTTCCATTCCATGAATTTTAAGGAATTGTCAAATAGATACAAAAAGAACACCTTGTATATTAAATCGATTGCCATCATTTCTACTGCTCAAAGCGGAGGAGAAGGAAGTTATCGATTTCATTCAGAAACGGCATTTCATTTCATTCAGGAATTTGGGCCCCTTAAAATGTGATTCTATTGGCTTCTGTTATAAAAGAAAAAAATAAAAGTTGCTAAACTGCATTAAAACATTGTGTTGTATCATGTTTGTTGAGATTCTCCTTTTTAAATATTTTTGTTCTGGACGCTGTTTTATCCAGTAGTGTCTCATAGTAAAATTTTAACAGCGACAAGGTAAATGTGTTTGTTCCTAAAGGTTTTTGTGTGATATTATGGTGAAAACTGCACTGATCAAGGACAGTGTTGTGAACATTTAGGTTAAAAGGTAGTAACCCCGCTGCCCAAGGACAGTATTGTGAAAACTGAGGCTAGATTACAAATTATTACACAATCATACATGACAGAGAGAGAGATGAGATGATGGGGGAGGGAGAGGAGAGGAAGAGTAGGAACAGAAACAGGTGTAGGAAGGAGAGAACAGTTAGAAGAAGTTAGAAGAGTAAGGAAAGAAGGGAGAACAGAGGAAAATGAGGAGGAAGGATAAAGAGAGTGGATGAAAGTGTTAGGCTAGAAAAGGGACTAGGGGAGGAAGAAGGGGAAAATTGGGAGCAGTAGTGAGGAGAGGAGGAGGACAAGCAGGATAGGTAAAATGATTTAAGGAGACAGATGAGGCTGGATGAAAGTGAGGAGGGGAAGAAGCGGTTAGAAGAGGAGAATGAGCGGTGCTTTCAAACAGAGGGAAGAGCAGATGGTCTCCTCATGGCTGTGTATGAGAAGGCAGGCATGGCAAGACCAGATCAGCAGAGAAACGTGCAGACAGAAAGGTAGACAGCAACCACAGTATTGCGAAAACAGAAGTCACTGTCAAACTCTCAGTCAAGCATTTTAATACACAGGAAGTTGACACACCAGAATGGCAGGCAAATGTGCTTATAGTCCTACCTATTAAAAATTTGGGCATTTAAATGTTTTTTTTTCTGAACATCTAAATGACAAATTTCAAGATCAATAGCTCTCGAAAATGGTCTGAAAATGATTTAGTATTTTCACTTTATATAAGGCTGTTCAAAGAGTTACAATTTTCTTCGCCTTGTGTTTGGTACAAGACGTTGTTACAGACTGTGAATCACTTGACCCCTGTCACCTTGCATAAAACCCACTCTGCTGGAGAGTTTAATGGAAAAACCCTGATTGGCGTGTGTGTGCATGCGCTCGTATTTCTGTTTTGTGTGGACCAAATGTCACAAATTTTGCCATCAACTTGTAATGAACAACCTTATTTATACAGCACTTTTCAAAACCCAATTTCGCCATGGGGATCATTAAAGTTTCACCTCATCTAAACTATTACAAAGTGTTTTTTTTTTTTAAATAAGTGCCTCAGTTTTGCCCAAATTTAGTAAACGATTATATTTTATCATTGACTTATCTTTGCAGAACAATGACTGAGAGTAAACCAGGGTTTTCTTTGGCTATTACAGAGGGTGTGTGTAGCTAAACTGCCAGTAGGGTGGCTTTTAGAGTGGGACAAAATGTGAAGCTTTTGGAAGCTATTCAGAAGTCCTAACAAAGGTCATTACAGAAAGGAAACCATTCAGACAAGATGCAAAATTCCCCATGTATTTTTTTAAATATTTGACACTGTCCTGTGTTCAACAGGCAGAAAGCCACTAAAAGTAATTGATGCCTTTGACAAAACTGTTGTCTAATATTAACTCTAACTATTGCAGAGAGTCAGAGACGGTCGTGTACACACACACACACACACACACCTAGACAGTGACATCTCATCTAGTTGGCACACCCCCAACAAGAGTATTGGAGTCACTTTATTTCAACATTCTGGGGTTGCAGTGTCACAACAGGACACACACACACACACACACACACACACAAATTGAGACTAACTAAAACTAATAACCCCAGTTAATATTGTTGGAAGTTCAAAGGATAAAGCATGGACTGTGGTCAGTTTATTTCGATTCAATCAAAATATTGTGTACTCTAGCATATAGGCCTATCCAAGTTGGGTCTGTTTAAGGGCTCTTATTTAGCAGGCGTCCTGTAGTGAACTTGAGTGTGGATTTGTTTGTTATTCAAGCACAAACGTAAAAATGGAAAAATGTAAAATGTACGCAACCTTTTATCAGCTTGAGAGGAAATCTGTTTTTAAGTCTATTCTTTAGTCCAAAAGAAGAAAATTGGAAAATATTAACGGCATACGTGAAGCAAAAAGCACCAGGCCAAAATGGCTTCTGACATGATGCCTTCCTCCTTGCATTAAAATAAACAAATATATGCATATCACTCAAAAGCGAAATCAAGTGATATAAGACAGTGATTCTCAACGTGGGGTCCGGGGACCACCAGGGGTCCTTGAGGGGGTTCCAGAGGGTCCCCCAGCAAATTGACGAATTATTAAATTTCAGCATTATTTCATTTACAAGAAGTTAACACAATTAGAGAATGTAGAAGAATGACTGTTTTGATCATAGTTTCACTGTTATCTCTCTACCTACAATACAGATAGTGATGGAATTCTGGATAAAATCATAACTAACAATAACAATATTCTCAGATTTGGGCCCGAGAGACAAAATCTCATCAAATGGGGGTCTGTGGCTCTAATGTGAACTAAATTAGGGTCCTTGATATGAAAAAGGTTGAGAATCACTGATATAAGATATAAGATGTCAAGATATAAGTAAAGACAAATACGTAACAGCGACATCTTGTGGACTTTCGGGCTATGCTAGGACTCCATTAACATGGTTACCAGATTGATTATCAGACATCCTCCCACTAATAAGGCATAAAGGTTTGGCATAAATCAAATAACACAGGTGCTGATATCACAGGGGTAAAGGGGATAATCCTTTAATTCACAGGGAAATAAAGGAGCCTTATGCTTAAAACATAGCTTCAATTAAACATGTGAAACCTAGGTGTAACCAAGGTTGAAGGTGAATTTCCAAGCTAATCCAGGCACAAGCTTATTTACAGAGGTATGCGACCATTTATGACCACAACAGTGCTCTGTTTTCTGCAAAGCTGTAAAAGGGCTTCATGATTGCCCCTTTGGCCCCATTTGATCCCACGACAGTCCTGATAAACATTCACTGACAAACCTCAGTGAAAGAAGAAATCAAAGAAAATTACTACTGAAAGACAGATTGTATCCAAAAACCCAACGTCACCTAATGCCATAGAAAATAGTCTAAATGAAAACAATAACAAACAGCAGACATCCTCTCCTCTCATGTGGATAAGGGACAACCAACAGACGTTAACGTTACTTATGTGACATTTGGCTAATTTAGTGTTAGCTTACGTTGCATCAGTTATAATAACCCAGTAACGTTAGTAAACTTATTTTCATTAACGTTAGCTTACTTGAGTCTCACGTTGATATCTTCTACCGTGCTCCTCTCCTTCCTTGGGCTATTTGTTGCTGGTTGCTGGTTCCCCGGCATCTCTTTCTCTCTCTGCACCTTGCCGTCGTTGCTTGCATGCCTGGAGACCTCGTCTGTTTTTACTTTAGCGGGACAGTGTGGAGGTTTCTCCCCGGCTTCGTGCCACTTGCTGCCGTTGGCTTGTTTCACACCAGCCGCTCCGCCGCCGGAGATGGTCGTCCTCCTCCTGCGGGTTACGGGCCCTCTCATCTCGGCTCTGTCGCTCATTTCAGCGGCTTGACGCAGGCAGTTTTACCTGGTTGACATTGCTCGTCAAAACCGCTGTAACCTAACTCTTTCTTCTTTCTCTCGGATTCTCTCGTTTCGGAAACGTTAGCTTCCTACAAAAGAGGAAGAAGTGAGGTCTACAATGAATAGCGGCGGACTGCTTCTTCTCTATAGTCGTGTCGCTACTGTCAATGTGGAAGACGGCAATCCACTACAGCACAAGGTGCAGTTGTTAGCAGGGTTGCCAGGTTCGGTTATACAGATGATATCCCCCTATCGCAGTCCTTGGGTGTCCTAAAATGAACTTCACACCGGATGCAGGAAATTGGAATTTTTGATAGCTATTGATGAGCATGTCATTTATGCCCAACAGATGGCTCTAATACTGTATAGCCATAAGACCATTACAACCAAGAGCAAATAGAGCCCTCACAAACGTTTTCAACTTCCACATTCACAACTCAATCTATTGTAAATAGTTGGTGGAATTATATTGATTATGTTCATGTAAATAAAAACAGATTTTGCAAAATAGGCTACACGGGTGGCATGAAGAATAGATGAAGGAATGAAAGAAGATTTTTTCTTTCATTTTATGCATTTATTGCTTTTGCAGAGCCTACAGCACAGAAATATTACTTAACCCCAGACAACCAATATGTCAAGGTCTATGAATTGGCATGAGCAACATGAACTATTTCGCAGCCTAGTAAATGATTGCCGTCCAAACTATTTCGACACTTGATTATTTGTGCACATACGGTATCGTATATTTTTCCAAAACTTGATGGAAATTGCTGCCTATGGTCACAAGAATAGCTTTTGCCATCTGCCCCTTTATCCAAACTACATTAGGCAAAAGGCCTTTACACCCCTTCTGCTTGGAACACACTGCAAAATTACTGAAAACTGATAGAGCCGATTTCTCTTTGCAAGTTTGAAATGATTAAGGCTCTTGAGACAGACTCAGGAAGGAGCTGTGCATAGTTTGTTCTGCCAAGATCATTAGGTAGGAATACCACTATTCTACCACAGAAGATAAATATTACTATGAACTATTAAGTACCACAGACACACATATGCCCCTTTAACACTATTGTGAGTTTCTTTTACAGGTGTTATGAAGCACTTTGCTGCTGCCTAGTGAGTGTTTGGACCTTTAAAACAGAGACAAAGCACACAAAATCAAGCAAGGCGTTATTAAACACATAATACCATTATCATATGAGGGAAAACACAAATTGCCCACCATCCCTCTTGTTATAAATGTAAAATCGCCTCAAATATCAGCACTACAAAACTACTATCAAGAAAGAGTGAGAGATGTGCTGATGAGAAGCCAATGGCATTGCCAGATGAGGACACGTGACATTTCTGACCAATTGTAGCGCAGCAAATTGATTTCATGGTAGGTTGAGTCTCGCGGAGACTCAGCTGTTGATAACGCCGTGCCAGACGTTGACGTTTGTTGTGTTTTACCTGTTTTAAAACACATTGCTGTATTTCTGCCTATGCCTATGGCTCAACGCAAATATTGTCATTGATAGTGACTTTTTTAAAAAGGTGATGAAAAAGCTCAAGAGACAAAAAAACATCGCAGCAGTTCGGTTGGATGGGAATGGACCTGTCGCAAGAGGTAAGTCAACTAACAGTTATTAACACAGTACTCAAAAAGGTGCATTACCGAGTTATAAACAGAGACAGTCAGATTAAGGCATTTGTTCAGTCAAATTAGTGCCTGTTTCATTGTATTCATCTACATTTACAGACAGAAAACTTGTTGATAAGTCTAGGTTGCGTGGCGAAACGTCAATCAATTTTGGACGTAACGTTAGTGCAACCAGCTGACACAAAAGACGAAAGACATTATGGATTTTTCACTGTTTTCCCTTAAATTTGCATCTAAACCCGCTTCTCTTGTCTTCGCACACATTTTGACTTAGTACATTTTAGCTACAAGTGTTGCTTGCGTGGCAACTTGTCAGCCAACTTGGATAGCACAACTTGCAGCTGGCAGAGGACAGAGGTTATGTGGAAATTATCCTTTTTATAAACTATACCGGAGAGAAAACTGTGGATATTTTAAGCGTGTGAACTAGTTGCCATCATCATCACTGAATGTGTAACGTGTTTAATCATTCAAATCATTCAAACACTTAGGCCTGAATTAAAAACACTGATATTATGCTATAGTCATGATCAGTAATGTTAATTTATTGTAATGGTATTGTTTGCATGAAAGCCACAGATGGGTTAAGTGAACATGTAGAATCATACCTTCCTCTCTGGTGTGTGTGTGTGTGTGTGTGTGTGGGTGTGTGTGTTCCATGCAGATGATTGCTAGCTTCTATTTATAACCTCTGTCTGATCTCTCTACCTCCCTTGCTGTCCTATCAACTGCTCTCCCTCCCTTCTTTCTCCCCCAAATCTATCCCTCCCTCTTGTGCCTCTACTCTTTCTTTATTTCCCCTCCTCTTCCTCCTCTTTGCCCTCCTCTCTCCAAAATCTGATTCCCTCTTATCTCGCCCTCTCTCTCCCTCTTTCCCTCTCTCCACATCTTCCTCTCTGTCTCTCTCTCCCGTCCTTAATCTCTACCGTTGTCCTCCCTTTCCTTCTCTCTCTTTCTCTCTCTCATTTCCCACCTCTCTCTCCACTAATCCATCACTCTTTCACTCCTCTGCCTTCCTTCCTGTCCTCACACTCCTCCTTCTCCCATTGCTTCCTCTTTCTTCCTCTCTTTCACCTCCTTTTCTCTCCCACTTCCCTCCTTTCCTTCTCCCTCCTTCTATCTCTTTTCTCTCTATCTCCCATCTCTCTCCCCGTCTTCTTCCCCTCCTTTTATAGAACCAGATTCCTGGAGGAAACAGAAGCTGGCTGAGATCCATCAGGCTCTGAACAGGTTGGCATTGATCTCTCCGATGACAGTTTGTGTGAAAAGAGTATTTGTTCTGCTAAACAGTTTGCAGAAGACCATATAAAAGGGATAACTTTACCTTTTGAATTTTAGCCTTTTTGGCTAAATTTATGTCTCCTTCCCAGGCACTTGTCACAGTATGGGGAAGCAACTTCTGAAACACAGATACATTTAACTGAAGTGCCAATACATAACATTTAACCACATTATTGATCGTTGATGCAACATCCTCATCCTTCAGTGACTTTTCCTAAATATTCTACCTTTAAATGCCTTTATTTTTAGAATCCTAAAAAATCGACTTGGAAAATAACTATGGACAGTTTTGACAATTCTCTCCACATCAAATGCCCCCATTAGCACCAGAACAATGGGCCACAGGGTGTTGGTACCCAGGTGGGAATGTGTCTCCCTCTGCGGGCTATTCCACAATTAGATGGCATTGCATTTATCCATGGAGACGGTGACCTCCATCAAACTCTGTCAAAGCTAATTTCACACAGGGTGATTACTCACATGTGCTCAGAGCAACAGTGTGATGAGGAAGATTTAGACTTTAGTGTTAGGGGAATGTGGGGTTTAGACGGGAAATGACACAGGAAAGCGCTCGTTGAATTGAACAGACAGGCGATGCACAACAACAGTTCTCTTTGTCTATTCAGCTTGGGCATTTTGACACACATTGTGCAGCCATTACTGCAGGGAAGATGCCTCGGTGTCAGGCAGATGTACAAGTAATAGAGCAAATGACGTGTGTGAGATTTGCTCATGAAAAACTGCAAAGCCGTGTGTGAGTGTGGATCAGAGGCGTAAGGCGAAAGAGGAGAATCTGAAAAAGATTAAGTGGACTAGTCTGAGAATGATTTCTGAGAATGATTTAGCGGACTGAGATCTCTGATTTTTTTTTAATCTTAATCGTAGTGTTTATTGAAGATTTGTATCTGCACTCCTTGGCAATTTGACACCATATGGGTTCATAACATTTAGTTTAGCAGGCTGTAGTGGACACAGACATCAATGCTGTAGTGCTGGGTATGCCCAGTGCCTCTGAACTTGACTTGGTTACAGTACAGGGATGAACAGCCGTGACTTTCTAACATTAAGCCTTTTCCTTTAATCTACATCCTTTAATCTACATTCAAATTTTCCTTCGTTTGAAGATTGCTAACTTTGGACAGACTTTGAAGTACCGCATAACACTGATGATAACGCTACACGATTCTGATTTCTGAACATCCAGTGATCCAGTGGACATTGAGACCCTGAGGACAGCAGCAGCCAGCAAGGGAGGACTGCTCACCGATGAACTGAGGAGGAAAGTCTGGCCCAAACTCCTGAACATCAATGTATATGATCTACCGCATAAACCTGGTTAGTACTGTCAACTAACTGACCTAATGACTGAAACATCAACCTGGTTAGTGGTTGATTGATAAAGATTGATATTTATATTGACTGGCTGACTGAACGCTACTACTACTAGCTACTACTACTAAGAATCTGAATAAATCTTTTTTTGTTTTAGGTCGAGATGTGCGGGAGAACCACAAGGACTACAACCAGGTTTTACTAGATGTCAGGAGGTCTATGAAGAGGTTCCCTAAAGGTGTGTATGTGTGTGTGAGTGCTAATTAATGAACTGAGTTAAAGATACACCAAGCAAGATTTGTATGTAAAAATACACCAGTCTTATCAGCCTAATACACAAAGTGGGGCTTTATGTGATTTATCAGCATGTGTTGCACAGTGCTTCTTATTGAGCTATGTCTGTTTACTAAGCCACTCCTAACAATCTGGAGTAGGAAAATTATACATTTGTTTGTCTTTTTAGCCGTCAGAAGGCACAACAAATGGATGTCAGATTAGGTTCATTTTGTTCATTTAAGAGATATGACATTTGTGTTTAAGTTCTACTTTCAAATAGTTTAACTTTACAACCTGTGTTAAAGAATATGCTGCAGTGGCCATTGCAGTGTAATGAAGGAGAAATGCAGGATGAGAAACTCCTGCCACAACACACATAGTAAAGCTAATGGTAAATACTCTGTACTCCGTCAGGTATGCCAGCCACAGAGAGAGCGGTGCTCCAGGAGCAGCTGATTGACATCATCCTGGAGGTTTTGAAGCGCAGCCCCCAGCTCCACTACTACCAAGGCTACCACGATGTGGCCGTCACTCTGCTGCTGGTAGTCGGGGAGCGGCCGGCCATCGCCATGCTGCACACGCTGTCCAATCATCACCTCAGGTAGGCTGAGGATTTCTTCTGTTGGATCCCTTTATCCAAAGAACCCAATGTTTTTTGTTTTTTTTAAAGATTTAATCGAGAATGTTTTGCTGAGCACATTTGATTGGATGGATGGCACCAACCATATCCCAAACTATTTTGTGCAAATATAATCTGTCTTGCCTTCTTTCTGTGTCTCTCTGTCTCTCTCTAGGGATTTCATGGATCCTACTATGGACAGCACTAAACACATTCTAAACTACCTGATGCCTATACTGGAACAGGTGGATACAGAACTACACGACTTCATGGTCAGGTACACAAAATCCAAAATACACACAGTTAGAAAGATGTGTGGTTGCTGCTACCTGTAGAAGCATTAACACCACTAGATGGCATCAAAGTGTTGATTTTTACATGTGAGCTTTACAGCGAGAGAAAGCGGCGTGTGTGTATCATTGATTGTTGAATTCAAATTTCATTAGTACTGTTCTCAATGGAGAGTTTTAGTCTTACATGGGCTAACTGCTGTTTCAGATGCCTCTCCTGTCCACTAAGAAACATTTTATTTGTGTACCAGGTTTATGAGGTCCTATAGTACAATTACCAGAAAATGAGTTGAGAGGATATATTTACAGTTCATTAAAAAACAACAAATCTTATTTCGGGATTACAATTAATTCGGTTTACGTAGGGTTGTGTAGTGATGAAGGTTAGGATTTGAAATGTTATAAATCAATGGATGGTCCTCATGAGTATTTTAATACGTGTGTGTGAGTGTTTGTACACCTTGTGTGTTCTTCTGCCGTCTTGATGCCTGTTCATAATTGATGCTGTTCTGACAACTTCCTTACCGTCTGCGCACTCACACACCCACACACATACACACACACACACACACACACACACACACACACACACACAGAAAATAAGACAGACATTCCACTCTGAGAAAAATGGCAGGATAAACAACAGCCTATACTTCAAAGTTTCGGATGCTCTTTTTAGTGCTCAGTCTCTCTTCCTCTTCTTATCTCTGCCTCTTTTCGTCTCTCCTGCTCCACCCATTCTTTTTCTATCTCTTTCATTTTCTCTCTCCTGCTCTTTTTGTCTCTTTCTCCCTCCCTCAGACACTCTCCCTGCCCTTTGCTCCTTCCTTCTCTTTTCCCCTCCCTCTCTCATCCCATCACTCCTTCTGACTTCTTTTCACTTCTCCCTCTGCTCATCCTTTCCAGCCTGAACGCTCCTATCCAATATTTATCAACAACCTCTTACAGTCTCCAATTTACTCGAGACTCCGTCAAAAATAACTACCTTTTTATGTCAGCTCGCAACAGAGAAAGACATCAAGGGAGAGCGTGGGAGGGTTATAAACAGTAAGCGAAGAGAAAGAGGAAGTATTTCGCTGTGACTTCGATAGCCAAACCATTAACACCAAAATGTTGAAATACATGGGCATCAGTTGTGATTAGGATACGGTTTAGCGTTAGTTTCTTGGTATGTATTGATGAAGATTAAAGGTTAGGGTCAGGGAATTAAAGTATGTCAGTGATCAATGTCCTCAAAGTCTTTCCAGTAGTAGCAGCCTGTGTGTTCTTCTGCCTGTTTGTGTTTACCTCTCCCTTTGTGTATTTCTCTTGCTCTTAGAGCGGAGGTGGGCAACATCTTTGCTCTGTCCTGGCTCATCACATGGTTCGGCCACGTCCTATCAGAGTTCAGACACACCCTGAGGCTTTACGACTTCTTCCTGGCCTCACATCCGCTGATGCCCATCTACCTCGCTGCTACGGTAAGACGGTGTAAACTACTGGAAATGTACGGAAGAGGATTAGGGCCACGTGAAAAATTTGAGTTCTGAGATTAATTTCAGAATGCTGAGTTTAAAGTCTGAGTTCTGAGAATAAAATCAGAATTCAGAATTCTGAGTTTACAGTCAGAATTCTGAGATTAAAGTCAGAATTCTGAATTCCGATTTTATTCTCAGATTAATCTCAGAATTCGAATACATTTTTCACATATGGCCCTAATCCTCTTCGGTAGAAATGAGTTTGTTTTCTCCAGTAATCCAGGACGCACACACACAAACACATGCTGCCATGCACATGCAGCCATACACACACACACACACACACACACACACACACACACAGAGCAAGGCAGAGCACTGTGAAGTCACTGGACTAGTTAATTAGATGCCTCCTAATGAACAGATGAGAGAGAAAGAGGGGTACAGAGAAACGGAGGGACAGAGAAGGAGAGATAAAAAGAGAAAAGGAAATGGTAAAGAGTGAGGACAG
>NC_136015.1:16137109-16149609 GCF_048128805.1 Centroberyx gerrardi
TTTCTGCTCCTAGTATTATAATGCTACTTGACCCCTCCTTGTTTCTGCTCCTTGTATCATGACGATGCTTGACCCCTCCTAGGATCTTGACATTACTTGACCCCTCCTTGTTTCTGCTCCTAGTATTATGACGCTGCTAGACCCCGCCTTGTTTCTGCTCCTAGTATCTTGACATTGCTTGACCCCTCCTTGTTTCTGCTCCTAGTATTTTGACGCTGCTTGACCCCTCCTTGTCTCTGCTCCTAGTATCATGACGATGCTTGACCCCTCCTTGTCTCTGCTCCTAGTATCATGACGATGCTTGACCCCTCCTTGTCTCTGCTCCTAGTATCATGACGATGCTTGACCCCTCCTAGGATCTTGACATTACTTGACCCCTCCTTGTTTCTGCTCCTAGTATTATGACGCTGCTAGACCCCTCCTTGTTTCTGCTCCTAGTATTTTGACGCTGCTTGACCCCTCCTTGTCTCTGCTCCTAGTATCATGATGCTGCATGCCCCTCTCCTCGTCTCTGCTCCTATAGCAACCTGACCCCTCCTTACTTTGTGCTCCCAGCCCCCAGACACCCAGGCCTGGAAGCAGCTTTACCCAGAGACCGAGGCCAGCTGTGGGGGAAGGGGAACAGGATGGTGAAGGTGGCGGTGTGGGGGTTGTCTGCTACGCTCGGGGCGGCCGTGTTCGCCGTGGCTCAGACCGCTATGGAGTGGGGACCTGAGGTGTTACTACAACTGTTCTGAATGGACGGGGGGAGGATTTGGACTGACGGACACACACACACCTGCTCTTCTGATGGATAAATGTGTATAGAGACGCACACAAACACACACACACATCCATATTTAAACCTGAAGACTTGAAGCTCCTCTCCCTGCTGAGAGGGGAGGAGGGAGAAAAGGAGGAGGAGGAGGAGGAGGAGGGAAGAGAGGAGGAGGAGGAGGTTAGTTATCTTTGTGCCAAACAGGTTGTTGCTATTCAACCACACTGAACATATGTAGACCACTACTCAGCCTCAGGACTTGTGTGTGAGAGAGAGGGTGTGTGTGTGTGTGTGTGTGTGTGTGTGTGTGTGTGTGTGTGTGTGTGTGTGTGTGTGTGTGTGTGTGTGCGTGCGTGCAAGCAAGCACATTCACACACCAGACCTCATACCATATGTCAGATACTAACACACCTTCTTCATTCAGGCTGCTGTTAACGTGTTACCATTGCTGTACCATTTTTTTTTTTTTTTTTTTGTGGGTGTGTGTGTGTGTGTCTCACATTAACTAAAGTATGATTATTTTGCAGGTTCTCTTTGTTGATAACTAGTTTTTAGACTGTCACGCTTGTTTCGTTGCGTTCCTCCTGATAGTTTTTAGGTGTGCTTGTTTTATCAGCAGGCCTGTCTGAGAGCCAAAAGTGCCCCTAGCCAGCATGATGACACAGGAATACAAATTATTAAAGAGCAGGGTTTTCTGCTGAAAGCTTTCAGTTAGGATGGAGGAGGGAGGAGAGAGGGAGAGGCACGGGAGAGAGCGATGGAGGGAGAAATTTTGACTGTGAGCCACTAGTATTAATTGCTTTAATTAATTGAGTTACATGATATTAGGTTTTGACACACGAAACGAGCTGTTGACTGTCACCCCACCCCACTAAGTAAAAATTAACAATCAGCACTCCATTCAAGCAGTGGGCCTATACTTGGTTGTATTTTGCAGGGGGAATTGAGATACCTAATTACTTATTTTTATTTTTTATATTTCTGTTAGCAGTGGTCGCAGTTTTCTAGCTGTTATGGCCCACTGCTGCTGAATGAATATAGGGGAAACCCTGAGTACATTCTGAAATATTTAGCAGGTTTGGGCCAACATCCATCCCTAACAACTGTCAACAGAGCTGCATGTACTCAGTTCTTCACAACGTCACTTTTCTCCACAGCATTTTACTGCTGCTTTAACGAAAACGATTTTACCGCTACAGTTGTCGGACAATCTGTGTCATTATTTTAACACAGAACAAATTGTGTTTTTAATTATTATTTTTTTTAATCTGCAGAAGGAACAAACTACCTGAATCTCCTCATAAAGGCACAACACATTGAAACTGCTAGATTCAACCTCAACATATGAAGCATTTCCTTAACCTTAATCTTAAACTTAATCGCAAAGGTTCACAAGTTGAAAATGGAATATTAATAAGATAGCCTTATATGTAACTGCATTACATGTGTACAGAACACCAAGGCCATTCCAAACAGCAATATGTGTGCTGTATGTAGACTTACATTCTGAAATATTTATCAGCTTTTACTAGCATCTAGCCACTGCACCTGTCAACACAGCTTCATGGATTCACAACTCTGCCCTCCCTCCACTTTCTCTGTCATCACATTTATAGCAACAGTGTTACATCTACACAGAACTGCATGTACAGTTTGCCCTGTTGATCTCAGTTGTTTCGGAGCATATGAATTCAAGTTAACGAGGTGGCAACGTGCTCTTTTGTGTACAAAATGACAGTATGCACCGGTACAGTACATTAACAGAAAGGGACGGGTAAATATAGGACCTGCAATGTATTTTCAACGGGTTAGTTTGGCTTAAATGTAATGTGCCAATCTAGATTGCTCTAGAAAGTTATTGAATCGACATTTGTGGCTACAGGGCTTTCTGAGAGGGAGACTTGTGGAGTCGAGTTGTCAACAAGCCAGTCAGTCAGTCAATCGGTCAATCAATCAATCAGTCAGTCAGTTAGTTTCAGGGATTCTTCAAAGAATGCCGACGGCGGTGATTCTGATCGGTGATAATCAGTCAGTCAGTTGATTAGACAGTCAATCAGTCAGTCAATGGCCCGGTACTCAGGTAGCCGGCTGGCCAGCAAGCCAGTCAGTAGGCCAATAGCTGAGCGAGTCAGGTTTGACGGTTCGATATGTCATGCAATACGTGAAATGATACGCCTATCCGTCCCTACAGATTAAATGCAATGTGTGAGTGAGTGTGAGAGAGAGAGGAACAGTAGGCCTAAAAGTTGCTTGTGAACTTCCAGGGATCGTACATTTGTTGCTCTGATTGCTTTGTTATTAATTATCAACAAGCTGATTGTTTATTTATTATAAGGGCAGCAATCTGATTGGCTATTTATTTAATTGTTAGAGATTTGATTGGATTGTATGCATTTTTATTTAACTGCCAAAGAACTGATTATTGTGGGCAACAATATGATTGGTGTTGTACGTAATTGTCACCAACTTATTGGTTATGTCTGTAAAGATGATCTAATCATTTGTCAAATATCTGATTAGTCATGGATCAGGTCAGAAGTGAACTGTTTGGCTTGACCTGGTAAATTAAAGACTGTATAAAGGTGAACTTTTACGCCTATGTGGTGCTTGGTGGGCGTTAATTTTGCCACCTGCTCTTACCACACAAACAGCTGAACAGACTCATGTTACAGTGAAGTTAATTCTGTTACCACTGGCTGTAGTTTTCAAGTGTTTCTATCTGATTGTGCATCTATGATGTCTGGATACGGGTGATTTGATATAATATATGTTTGTCAATAGAAGGTGTTATTTTATGTCTTTTCTTTTTTTATTATTATTATTTGCTTAGACAAGACAAACAGCCTAAGGCGTTAATATGCAGGGAAAAACCCTTCACTGGGTGTCTGTGATCTTTAAAACACAAGTGAAGATGCTACTGTGTAGTTGTATTGGTGCCATGTAGCTTAGATACACACACACACACACACACACACACACACACACACACACACTAATATATAATAGACAGGGAGACAGTAGAGGTGCCAGATCCTAATGAGGGTTTAATTCATGCCCCTAGCTTTTGGCATGCTTAAGACACAATCTCTCCGTCTTTCTGTTTCTCACACTCACACAGCAACACCGACACAAACACCTACACCAACACCAACACCTGCACCGGTTCAATCTGAAGCTGGCAGATGCCTTAGATGAAAAATGATTGAAGCTTGTTACTTGGTTTGATTAAAAAACATCTAAGATACAAAACAAAGAACAAATTCAAGCTGTAGAGGCGTCTCTACCACTGCTGTTGGATATAAACCTCAATATCCCAAAATTTAGCTGAAAGAACAAACCCCTAATGTTCATGATTATGATTGCTGTATATGTGTTAAGGTGGTTTTTGATTGGCATTTGCAGGTTCCAGGGCCATGAAATTTATGAAAAGAAGCATGTAAACCTGCAATTCTGGAAGAAGGAAAAACACAGAAAATAGAAGTTGCTAAATTTTGATGAAACTGCAGTGGTATGATTTATTTATTTTTATTGATTAGAGCTGTTAATCACCGTAATTAAAATGTATGACAATTCATATCATTATTTCCTGTTAATGCTTTTATTAGTTGCATTTCATTATCCTTTTACTCTCACTTAATATCACAGCTCACATCTGCACCAGTTTTGTGGAGGCTATTTTACACCCCTCCCACCAACCATTCTGTTAAATTAATGTGCCAACACAAAGTCCCATAGATGATTCATTGTAAAAAGCTTTAGCAATTTGACCAGATATGCTCAGTTTTATATTGATTATTAAAAGAGAGATGCAACTTTTGAAACACAACAATCTGCAGTCTATGAGAGTAAAACGGTCTGATGTTCCCATCAGAGTGCATGGAGTTGGGCAGCTATTCATTGGGTTTGAAAAGTGTGAAAAAGTAAAAAAGAAAAACCCACCAAAAAAATCGAAATGACTGGGTTTCATGCAAAAATAACAATTCTCTTTTACTCCTTTTCCCCTGAAGTGTGAAACCACCAACTAACCAAGCTGGAAGGATAAGTGTGAAGTGTGTTTTGCTTCCCAGTTCAGCCTCTCATGACACTCTGTCCTTTCCCACTTGTCTTGATCGCACCAAAGCGCTTTAACAGATAATGTAGGCCTTCAGTTGTATCTATATATCTATTTTTATGGGCATTGCATTTGCATGTGTGTTTGTCATGATGCTGACTAAACTTTGGTACAAACAATATCCTTGAACATATCATCAGGTTTTGCACATTGCACCGTGTAATATGGATACAGTGAGATGTGTGTATTTCACATATAGATGAAGCTGTTTTTGTTTATGAAGTAGAACAGTAATAAATAGATTATAAAGAAAATGCTTCCGATCTCATGTTGTTTCTCGTTCATGGTGTCTGACAGTTTTAAACAGAAGGACTACTTTTCCTCCTCTTGCTATGCTTGTGAGGACACTGGGGATGGGAAAGTAGTAAAAGACCACACACACACACACACACACACACACACTGCTAAATGCTCTGCATGCAGAAGACTTCTAAGAATCCCACTGCTCTTTGTGTGTGTGTGTGTATAAAGAAGAATCTCCCCCACTTTGTGCTTTGTGTGTGTGTACGAGTATGTACACACACACACGTACAGCTGTTGTCATTTCATAGGCACCACTAAACTTGCTTCCTTGGAGAAATTAGGTCAGAAGTGTGTGTGTGTGTGTGTGTGTGTGTGGAGATGGAGAGAGAACAGGGCTGCACATCTGTCTGTCTGACCCTCAGGGAGACTGGGAGAGAGAGAGGGGGAGAGAAAGGGAGGGCAAAGTGGAGACCTGAGGTGAGGCAGGGAGGCACGGGTTAAAGAGGAGCGCGGGGTGAGGTGAAGAGGAGAGACGAGGGGTAAAACAAGAAGGAAAGGTCCGTCCTGCAGAACAGACATCTGGTGGATGCGGAGAGATAGCCGAGGAAACATCTACTAAAGCAAAGTCCCTTGAGTATTTATAATTAGGTGTAGCGGAGGTGAGTGTGGGTCTGATCGGTGTCGAGAGCAGATGTGGAGAGCGGTGGTGTGAATTTATGTGTCGGGCCGTCTGGAGGTGTTGCGGGCCTAACTCAACACTCACTTGATAACCTCACACACACACACACACACACAGACAGAGACACACCCTTTCCTCTAACATTCAAGCCAGGTTCCTACACATGGTCGCTCACCTTAAACAGCACAAAGGATTTTCACAACTGATTCTGTGTGTTGATAAATGACACTTCGGCTCTTGGCTGAGGTCGCATAAGGACAAGTGTGTGTATGTGTGCATGTGTGTGTGTGTGTGTGTGACTAATGTATGTGCGCCTATGCAGTGTCTCTGTGTGTGTATGTGTGTGTTTCCATCCATAAATCGTATGTGTGTACTGTAGCTTATAGCACAGTTGGAATACACACGGGACTAAGAATGGAGGTTAGGTGAAGGTTGTCGAAGGGATTGTATGTGTGTGTGTGTGTGTTTTATCGGCACACGTGTACTATATGTGTGTGTGTGTGTGTGTGTGTGTGTGTGTGTGAAGCGGGGAGCACACTGGGGACAACAGCTGCTCCAGGGGTCTGTCTGATGTTTTTTTTCTCAACAAAACAGTCCCTGGTGACACACACATGCGTGCAGTCAGACATACAAACTCACGCACACACGCCTCAGTCCCGCCAATAACAGGAGCAGTAACATGACAACTTCTATTTTAATTCATTTATGGGACATTTGTGAACAAAACTCTTATCTCCAATTTTGCCTATTTTGTTGATTTTTCCTTGAATTGACAGTTGATCTTGTCCCCGTGGTCCGTGACCCTGGGACCAAGCAAAACCATTAATAATGTGTGGTCAAATCTAAAAAATGCATCAACATCAATGGTAAAATGACTTTTTTTCTTCTTGATTCTTGGAAAAAAACCAGACAGTTTGGAGATCTGAAGTTTCTGCAGGACACTGATTATATCACAGTATGTACTAAAGGTATGTACCGATTAAATGGATTTTCCTACATCAATATCCCTTGTGCTTTTCTGATTTAATTAATTATAGTCAGTCGAGAGTCGAGACAGAGAGGATTAAATGCGACAAAGGTCATCAGCTGAATTCAGATCTATGGAGTTGCAAGTACATGTTGTGAACTTTGACCCTCCAAGTCATCAGGATGTCCCGGTGGCTTAAATACTCCATACTGATATCAGTTGCACTTTACTGACGTAGTATTTATTATTTAGTATAGTATTCTTTCTGACATAGTATAGTCAGTAATCGTTATTTAAGACTTGCACTGACTTCTTGTCCAGGTGCAGTTCCACAAGTGTCGGTGAGTCGACAATATCCCGATCGTCTTTGCGTTTTACATTTTCACCAAGCATATTTACAACATTTCAGTGCAGAAATCTCTTTTAGAAAATAATAATGTCTTTTTTTTTTGGGGAGATGTTTTTCAACAAATCAATGGTAGTACACTGGTGTACTTAAACATTTTGAAAACCATCACATTTATTCTTAATTTATGGTGAAGCTGCATATGTTGGGATGAGGGCGATCAATCACAAAGCTGCACATTCAGACACACCCTCTACATATAGATGCATACTACACATGCAAACTCTCCTCATTTATCTGAACACCCCCCCGCCCCGTCTCCCCCCCCCCCCCCCCCGTCTAAACCTTCACTCTGTCATGGATCAGAGAACGTGTCCCAAAGTGCTTTACAGGCAACACACGTACAGCATGTCCCTGCATGCTGATACGGCTTTACTGCTACAACCGTGTGTGTGTGTGTGTGTGTGTGTGTATGCGTGTGCGTGTGTGTGTGAATATTGAGGGGTGACTAGATAGACTGTGTGAATGTCCAGGGGTGGGTGTGTGTGTGTGTAGAACAAAATAACCCAGAGAATGAGATATATGCCCGCACACACACACACACACACACACACGCACACACACTTTAGTAGTCATACATCCATGCTCTTTCAAGTCCATTCATGATTACAAAGACCAGGTTATTGATTATTATGATCAGGGTTGGAGAGTAATGTATTACATATGATAATACATGCAACAGTAATCTGATTACAAAACTGTAACTGTTGTTAAATGACAGATCCTGAATGAGGACTAAAAAGGCATCTAGTAAAGTAATCCAGAAGCACCCAACTGAGGTGTATTGTCATTTTGCAAAATGGAACTTTTAAGTGTGAAAGTGACGGATCAGTGTCACCCTTTAAGAGAGTAAAGAAAGTGACACATTACTGTGAATCTGTAAGAACCCAGGAGCCTCATTAGTCGCAGCCTAAACCAAGCCTGGTCCATACAGCACTATCAATACTTAAGCTTAATACACACATTCTGCGTGTGTGTGTGTGTGTGTGTGTGTGTGTGTGTGTGTGCGTATGTGCATGTGCATGTGTGTCTGTCTGAGTGTGTGTGTCTGTGTGTATCTATGTGTCTGTTCATGTAGACACCCAGGGGACCGACCTCCTGGTCCCTTCATACATGACCTCTCCTCCTTGGCTCCCATTGGTCCCAGCCTCTCCTGACCTCGCCTCTGCTTCCGTGGACACCAGAGGAATGAGGAAGTACCCCAAAGAGTGGCTTCTCTCTCTGCGTCTCTCTGAGCGGGGTCAAGGTGGCTGAACTCAAACCCCAAAAGGAGTTTGGCATTAACAGTGCCAGTGTTAGGGGCTCGACTGACCTTATAGTCACACGGTGGCCATTTTGAAAACTTAAGGGGGGAAACTACCTGGAACAGCTAGTGCAGCCCAGCTATACTGTTGTGTACCAATTGGTGCACAGCATACAATCATTTATCATTCAACAGATTCCCCACTGAAAAACACATTGGAAACGAATGGCTCTCAAGAATCTGGAGGGATGTAGGTTCACATTTTAATATATTTGGTCTATTATCACTAGCTGATAGCCACCCCGAATGTTCAAAATGGCCGCTGGGGGCACCCTTGCTAAAATGTGTATGTAGTCATGACACTCTGCAGATAAAAGTGTCCAAATTTATCTTGGGCAATGCGATGTGTTGTTCCATGGTGTTTCACGACACATGATCTTTGCTGTGACTGGTTTGCCGTGTGACAAATGATTTAAAGTTTCTTCCCTTTTCTGTTGTTGACTAATTTAAGATGTGTCATAACAAAGTCATGACGTCTTGTTAATCTTTACAACTGGCTCTCAGTGGATCGGCCTGTTCAGCTTTCATCAGCAGAAGTATCATCCTCACATAATCTAGTTTACACACACACACACACACACACACACATGGCAGAGAAGCGGCTAACAAGAGACGGCGAGTAAATTTTACGGTCGGATTGGATCTGTCTATGTCAAGTGCACACACACACACACACACACACACACACACACACACACACACACACACACATTGCACACGCTGCAGAGAAGCGCATCTTTTGGAGGCTGTGAACAAGTTTTATGGCAGGAACGGATCTATCTGTCTTAAGTCACAGGGATGATGTCTCATGTCCTTCACTTTAAAATGCCTAGCGGAAAAACGTGTAGAGCTGGCAAATGTCAACAAGCGTTCAGTGTGTGTGTGTGTGTGTGTGAATGTGTGTCTGTGTGTGGGTGTTTGTGGGTGTACTTCTACCACTGCGAGTACCAGAAGGGTCATTTTGTGTGAGTGTCTTTTTTTTCCCTCTCTGTGTGTGTGTATGTGTGTGTTTGTGTGTGCGCGTGCATACGAGCATGGGGGCGTGTGTGAGAAATATGAATTTGCTGGTAAATGTCAAGAAGTTGGCAGTCTAATGGCCAGGCTGACAGATGATCCATAAAGCTACCGAGTGATTGGTTGAGAGAGTCTCATTCATTCTAATGCAACTATCATAGTGAGAGGGGAGGGAGAGGAGAGATGGAGAGCGATGGAGAGAAGCATCAGTGCAGCAGTATAGTTGCATTAGATTACATGCAGTGTGGACTTGCTTGCTTGTTGCCTGCTTTGCTCGTCACTTTCTGCCTTCAGCTCCACACAGTAACCTGGATCTCGTCCGTCCCGGGCTAAACTTTAGGGGATCACTGACTTAATGTACCAGATCACCAGTACTGCTGTAGATAACTCCAATATTTAGCTTTAGCATACAGTATTTTAAGAAATCGCAGCATTATCCTAAAAGTAAGAAAATGAAAACTAGTAGCAGCTCTAAGGCGGCATGGTTAGTTAATTGTAATGACGCGTCTAAACCTGCCAGGCTTGTTTGAGATATTGTTAAAATAGACATAACATTCAACAAAAGGAATATACTTTCAATGCCAGGAGATCTCTTTTTGTGAGCGTAACGTTGCGTTGTTGATTTGTAATGGGCTTCACTAATGATGCAGACTGAGGTTTTGTTTTCAGAAGTTATGAATCTACAGGTCATAGAATAGAAAAGATTACCAACATTGGACAATTAAAAGGTATATCTTCATTCTTACTTCATACATACTTTTGGTGCCAATCCTCTCATCAGGACAGTTGGTGAAGTCCTTTAACCAATTAAGTTACCATTGTTTAACGCTATACGCCTAAAGAGTGTGATCATTGTGCACAAGTCAATCTATCATTTTGAGAGAGAAAAAAAAAGTGCTGGCAATGGCGGAAAGATGAAAAAAAGTTGTAGAATGACACACTCAAACCTGCATGTAGGCGGCTCAGCTGTAGTGACTGTTGACTGAGGCACCGCCGCCATTTGGCAGCACTCTGAGGGACCATGTAGCACTTTTTAAGGACAGCACCGCTCATTTGGCACGGAAATAGGCCTAGAAAAGGTGGACAAAGCTTGCTTCATACTACCAGGCCATAAAACCATAACCAACAGCATGAAGAAGACAGCGGTGATCTACTAAACTCCTCCCACCAGACATCGCATGCTGTAGCTGAGAACACGGAGAAGCACTTTAGGACATGGGAGGCATGATCTCTGATAATCCATCCGTCACAAGAGACACCGACAAGATACTTGCCAAGGCTCGTCCAGTCGACTGCACAGACATGTTATTATTATTATTAAATTATTCACTGCTCCTTACAGGGCCGCGGTCCTTTCTTCCCCACTGTGTGGATTAGAAACCTGGGTTGCGTACAGGAACCACCTCAGGGTGCTTGAATGCTTCCACCCTCAACGCCTTCACTCCATTACAAACATCAGCCGGCCGGACCGCATAACAAATAATGTCTTTTCTAGTGAGAGCAGAGATGCCCGGCGCCAAATCTAATCTCCTGGTTCAGTAGTTGTGCTACACTGCATGCAGCCGGATGACACCAGGGTGCCGAAACGCAGGTGAGCAGGACAGCAGCAGAATTCAAAGTGTTGCCGATTTGAGCGCCAGGTGTCTGCAGCCAACACTGACACCGAGTTTTGGTCAACGAGACAGAGCATCAGACAAGAGACCAGCAGGGGACAAGAGGAGGTGTAGAAAAGACGATGCCATTAAAGTCCATTAAACAACCTCTAGACAGGAATGAACAGTCGAGGTTAAGATCCATCAAGGGTTGCTCTTATTTATGTTTGTCACCAAGAAGAAGAGCTCAAATCGTTCCCAAGGATGCAAAGAAGCCACTGTTATTGTCATGTTTATGGGTTTGTTTATGTGTGTGTGTGTGTGTGTGATCCAAAGCCGTAAACCCATCTAAATATCCGTGACTGCAGATTACATTATAAATAAGTATGTGTGAGTGCGTGCATGCGTGTGTCCATGTTTGATTACGCTGTCACAACTTCGGACGTGACATTACTTGGAATCCTATTCCAATCTCATTCCACTGCAGATCCACTGGACTTGGAATTGACTATCAGCTTAAGTTGCTTTCCAACATTTATATTTGACTATTACTATTTATGTCCGTTTCAAAATGAGAACTGACAAAATATCCTCGTGTTGGAGGACTTCTTACTTGGACAGACATGCGAGAACATACACACACACACATGCACATGCACACACACACACACACACACACACACACACACACACACACACACACACACACACAGTTAATTCCCTTCTCTGTCACTCTCCTCCCACCACAGCCAATGATGTCTCACTGTCACACACACATACAGAGGAACGTATCTACTGTATCTGACTATTAATACACATCTCTTTCCCTCTCCTACGTGTCTTGTCACTCTCACTCACACTGTCAAATAAATGCTAAAAAATATCAATCGCTATAAAAATATTTTACGGTATTTCTGCTTTAATAGAACGGAGTATATATGTATGGATACAGGAGAGAGAGATACATGTAGGAGAGAGAAGGGATGTCATGCACTTCAGTTTAATTTGACTTTTCCATTATTATTCACCCAAAGTGAAGATACAGGTGACAGACAGTTGCTATCAAAGTTGATTTTAGTGTCTCTAAGAGTTTACAGTTGTAGAGATTCAGAAACACACAGTGACGGAGACACAGACACTACTAATATACACAACATAAACATTCACAATAGCACAAACTACCTCAAGCATGCACATACACAAACACATACACACACCAGCACCTATACGCACCAAAAAGCAGGGTTTGTGTGTATTAGCACGTTAAATATTGTGATATTTCCCAAGTCTCAGGGTATGATTTTTTTTAAATGTCTTCTTCTTTCTTAATCATGCATTCACTCTCCCACTCACTCACACCTCCTCTCCATCTCTCTCCCTTTCATCTGCATCTCAGTCTGTCTCTTCCTCTCTGACCCACCACCCATC